>NW_010512713.1:21483-90276 GCF_000687285.1 Phaethon lepturus
TTGGTGGAATGGCAGCTGCGAGCGGGTCAAGCAGCCGAGTGCTGACTGACAGGATCACTTTTGTTTAGCAAACAGTTAAACTCACTCACCAGAGATCAAGCAGACCTACACTGTAATTTCGCACAAGCTTTGGAAGTGAGCTGGGATGACGGATGAGCCATCACCCACGTGCCTCAGAGGCAGCCGGTACGGGGAGATGCTACTCTCCCTCTCCTACCTCCTAGGAGCTCCCGAGCGGCATCGTTGTCGGCAGCCCGTGTCCTTATTGACTCCATTTCCTTATTAATTCCCTTATTGATGTGCTCATTGCGTGCTAGGCAGATATGCTGTTTTGATGTCCCATACTTCTGCTGGCGCTGCCACTGGTTTGCGAAGCCTCTTGAGTAGCTTCTCCTTTCTGTAATCTGGGGAGTGTGGATCCATCCGGACCCACTCGGAGAGCAGACACCCAGTGAGGGGTAGCTGGGGGAAAGTCAGGGAAGCCTGTTGTGTTAGCAGCTGAGCTGCTGGTCTGCCTGCTCCCCAACAAGGAAATTCATGGAGTGAGTGGTGCTTTGGCTTCCCAGCTGTTCTTCCATTTTCAGGTCAGGACCCTGAACCATCAAAATCTAGTCAGGATATTACAGGTACTACTTCCTTCTCTCAAATCGTAGAGTAACTGGCCTACAAATCAGAGCAGCGATTGCAAAGCTGGAGCCTGTGAGGACGTATAAATAGCTTGGATGTGAAATCTGTTCTTATCTGTGATATCCGTCTAGGGTATTGCACTATATCCACCATCATGTTGCCTGTCCCACATCCATCACCTTCTCCACCGCTTCAACACAGCCATCGTGCGTAGGCACCTAGCGGAGGCTGCAAGGCCTACACACAACCCCCAGGCATTTCAGAAGGGGCAGGTCTGAGGGGAAAACACAGAATGTAATTCGCAACAGGAGAACACACTACACTATTTACTTACGCCGTTTTATTGCTTATTACACAGGCCCCAAAGAATTTCCCTGTGACAGAGGTGGGCAGAAGGAGTAAAAATAAGGAAAGCGTAAGCGCAGAGACACAAGATGATGGGATCAAGTAATGTGGCTTCCCAGTGATGGAGGCAGCAGGAGACTCCTGACTCCTGGTCTGCACTGCTGGGTCAGATAGTGAATGTGCAAGGTGGGGACAGGGGCTCGCTTCTCAGAAGTGCCAACTAATCCGTAAATTACTGAAGTCACTGAGGTACTAGCACCGGTGCCACTGAGACACTGAGCACCTAGAGAAGAGCTCAGTTGGTCTGCATGGCTCCAAGCCCTCCCGAGGCTTTGGATGCTCTATAAACAATAACACCATCAGCACAAACTGTGCTATCTAATAAAGTTGAGGAAATGTTTGCAATCAGATCTCAAAACAAGCTCTTTCATAATTGAAATACCGCAGAGCAGAAGACAACATTATAATTATAATAAATGGGAGCTGCTGAGTTGGAGAGGAGTAAAATATTTTGTCAGCAAATCCCATTTACACAAGCAGAGGTGATGTCAGTAGGAGCAGTTATGTTACTCTGTGTACTAGCATGTTCACTGCAGGGCTTGGATAACGTTTGTTAGTCTCTCTTCTTTTTGACTTACAATAGCCTTTTCTGGTAAATTGGAGAAAGTTTGGAGACTAGCTACAGGAATGACTGGAGGACTGCAAAAATTTGCATATCACTGAAAACACTAGCAGCTACATCAGTGGGTTGTATCAAGCAGCAGGTTAAGGGAGGAGTTGATCACTCTATGGAAAATAGACTTCTGGCAACGGGCTCTTCAGTGTGGCATTTAAAGGTGTAAACAAATCCAATGACTGGAAGCTGATGTTAAACAAATCAGACTAAAAATAAAGGACGACATTTTCAGCAACCAGGGTAATTAACCTCCAGTACGACTTATTGATGGTTGTGCTGGATTTTCCATTCCTGGAAACATTAAAAAAAATAGGATGGAGGTTTTTCTAAACGACTTCCTAAATGCCCAGTGTAATGAAACAGAACAGAATGCTGCTCAAAAAAGCTAAAAATCACCTTCACCCAGGTTCAGGCCCTCCTCGGTGACAGCTTAACCTGGGTGGCTTAGGAGCCCTTGGAGGGCCTTTTGTATAACCCTGTCAGCTGGCCAGAAAAAAAACACAGATGTAGTTTCTGGAGTTTCCAGATGTACCACGTCAGGACTGCACCTCTCAACGTGCCCTATGGAACCAGGTCTGCCCTTACTGTCCATCGGAGCCAATCCTCACCTCATTTGTCCTTGCCACATATGCCCATTTTCCCCAAGGACATTGCACCCTCCATCCTTGCCAACCCCATTTTTTCCCAGCACTCATTCACCTGAGGGGCTTGTCCCTTCTCCCAAGCCCCCAGGACCCAGGTAAAGGAATCGGGAACTGAGGGGACCTGCTTGCGGCACCAACTCGGGCAGTGAGGAGCAGCTGAGGCCCTGGCTGAGCTGCACTAACTGCACCCATGGGAGCAGTGAGCAGAGGGATGCTGCTCACAGGGAGTGACCCCATCCATGCCCGGTCAGGAAGGCACTTTTGAGATACTACAGGACATACCACACATTACGGCCCAGCCCTTGGCCCAGATTTACCATGTATCTATGGGCAAGGCAACTCGCCCTCCTGCCTCAGCTTCCTCCTGTACAGAACCACAGTAATGATATTTACCCTGTTACTGCACAGGAGCATTTTCAGGATCAATTAGTTTAGTGTTCATGCAAAGCTCAGTGGACAGAGGCCTCAATACAAGTAGTAAGTACTATTATTATTACTGCACTTCAGATGGCTACAGCACTGGCATTTTCCAGGCATGCGCCATTAACAATTTACTAAGATAAATGGCCCAGGAACCTGAAAATGCACTTATGACAACTACCTCCTGCTTACCACTGTACATTCAGCTGAATAAATGACATCTCATTGCTCAACGTGTAGCTATGGTAACATTTCTATCCAATATATTGAAGTGTGCACACAAACACACACACATGTACACAGACACGTGGAGCTGGAGGGAAGCCAGGCTACCTCATTTAACAACATACAAACACCAAGCCAGAGAACCTTCCCAGCCTCCGAAAGCCAAGCTGCCCCCCGGGAGCCAGGGGTGAGGAGCAGGCAACCTGTCCCATGCCCAGCGGGGAAGGGCTGGGCTAACGGCCAGCTGCACCGCACAGCCACAGCCCCACCAGGTCTTCAAGGGACTTACTTGAGAGCAGTTTTGTAGTGGTAGATCGCCTCAATGTTACGGCCCTGGTCTTTCAGAAAATTAGCATAGTTGTAGTGCACCTTGGCATTGTGGGGCAGGGTCTTCACTCCTGAGCTGTGAAAAGGAACAGAAGCATGACAGTGTTAGTGACCATGTTACCGCACCTTCCCCGAGGTCCACGTTCTTCTCCTGGTCCCTTTTTCTGAAAAGTTTGCTTGGGTTTTGAGCGCCTTGTTGCCTCCTGCGCACTCGTGCCAACACAACTCAACGTTGCAACCCCAAGCTTGCCCCACACACTGCCACGCCACGTGCCGTGGGCAGACATAAATATGTGGCAGCAATTCGACTCGTCCCGGCCACTGTCACCACAGCCAACTCCCTGTGGCCAGACGCTGTCATATTTCAAAATCTGAACTATTAAATTGAAAGACCCTAAAAAGGCTGATATTCAGAGGGGAAAGTATGTAGTACTTTCTGTAATATAGCCATAACAGGCTCCCTACTTAAATGTGAGTGTCACGAAGTGCCTTATGAAAATTGTGATTTAAATCTGTGAGCTGCGGGTAGCAGAAAGAAGGTATCTTTTCCATACGCATCAGCCACTAGAGGGGATGCATGGCATACTCTGAGTAGCAAGCCGGCACTGCTTAGCGCTGCGTGGAGCATGGCCAGGAGGCGAGAGCTAATGGGACTCTTGCCCGCAGCTGGCAAGTCGTACGTTCTGGCGTTACAACACATGACTGAGGACATGTGGCTGCACAGCCACCCCATCCCTCCCCTTCATCTCCCCTGCCATGTGTAGATTGGACTCAACATTTGGAATTAATAATGAGGGCACAAAGACAAAAGGAGAAGAGAAAGCATATGCTTATTTACTTAATTGAGAGCACAGAAAGCAAGGTACACCTTGCACAGCTAGAGGAAATGCTGTTTCAAGGTTAAAGAGAGAAAGAAACCACAGGAGCACGTACGCTGTGGAAACATTTCCCCTGCAAGAATCCAGAGAAGTCGGTACTCTGTTTAACGGGGGAATCCTTTCCAGCACATAAATAGGCGCTCTCTAAGGTAATGGGAAATAAGGACGGATGAATCTGCTCATATAAAAGCAGACAAAGCACTGTTTCTTGCTCACAAGTAGACCCCTGCCAGCTGCTGTCTTTTCTCCCCCCATCATCTCTGACCCTCCTACCTCGGGTAGGAAAAGCAGGGCTTGAGAAATTCCCAAGTCTTGTTGCGTTGCCTTGTCTGTCTCTCCTGTCTAACTTTGGTGGGCAAGGAAGTTGATCATGACGAGACGGGGTCACACACAGCCCCTGCAACAGGGTGCACACCCTCTCCCATGGGGAGAACGCACCCACAGCTGCAGAAACCTTTCGTCGGGGATTTAATTGTAAAACGGTGGTGGAGAATCATAGTGGCAAATACAGTACCTTTTTGGTTATCTGCAGCCAGCGGTATCAAGCATCACTAATGCCTACTTGTGAGAGCTTTCAAAGCTTCGCCCACGGCTGCCTTACAGAGTTTAGCACAACACAGCCGTGGTTTGCCTACAGAAATTAAAAATACAGCTTGCACTTGGCTTCCTAATCATCAGGTATTTCCAAATTACTTACTGGGAGCACTACAGGAATAAGACGTTTTGTGACTAATCGCTGAATTAAATCAGTTAATTGATGCTATTCTTATGAGAATGATTTTCTATATTAGTTTTCACAAAGATATACTGCACCAGCAGCAAGTAATGTGTGACTGCTACGGCTGTGTTAATTTCCATTGGCCTTGGGAGCTATTAACTACACACTTACAACCTCTGGGCATTACTGGAATATTAATTCTTATACAGAGAGGGTTTCATTACATCAGTGCCAGCGTTACAGGCAGAGACACGGACAGGCACTCAAAACTGCTGCTATCTCAGTGCTTTGTGCAGTGAGTTGCTGGCTCTGCTACAGCCCCTGTCGAATCAGAGCAAACTGAGTTCGTGGCGAGGAGTGCATTACATGTGCACAAGTACTTCAGTTCTAATGAGATACAGTTTTAACAGTAAGATGCATATGTTTAAATATTTTAATTCTGGACTGTTTCCCTTTAAGTAGAATTTATTATTAATCCCGCTGCTCCCATTTATTAAACCGTCACTAATAAAGCTTCTTTCCTCTGGGTGCTGGGCTGAGGGTGACATAAGAAAGGCAGATACCGGTTTGGGTCCAGGCTCTTAGGATGCTCTCTTCTGCATCACACCGCTCACACTCCCTGACCTATTTATTCTCCTTGCACGGGCGGGAAGGGGAGAGTTTCATTTTGCAAATGCACATAGCAATGACTGAGGCTGCTTGGCGTCTCTGCGCAGTGGGAGGTAGGAGCAACCACAGCGCTGGACGCGGAGGGGATTTTTTTAGGAGAGTTTAGGCAAACACTCCTGCTAATTGATTTCTGACCAAATATGCTGTTCGCTCATTGACAGAGGAAACAATAATACCCACAACGAAAGCCAAGCAGGAAAGGGTGGAGTATAAATAACAAAGCAGAACACAATGTTTTTCCATTTCTGCTTCCTGCAAGCCCCCAGTCTCTCACAATTTCAATCTAATTTTCCAGCGTGCTTTTCCAAACTCTCCTATTTCCCTCTTCCCCCACCCGGCACACACGAGCCCTTCTGAAAACCTGTGGCACCCACTGGCCCCATCTGAGATCAGACATCACTTCTCCAGAGGATTTCCTTCCCTTTTGACTTCTACAACAGCAGTAAGGGACACAAATGGAAAATAAACAATAGGCAAACCCTTTTACATAACATTTCCTCTCCATGGAAAGGCAAAAGCTTACTAGCTGTAAATCAGAGAAATAACATACCACTGGTATTTTCCAACCTCAAAAATACCAGCATTATTACCCAAATCCCACTTCAGCTGGGAAAAGTCTCCTGTGATCCTCTCTGTTGTTTCCCTAAGTGCATGTTCTGCTCTGCAAAGTGACTGGGTGCAGGGCAGAGGCTTCATTGATTTTCTGTGATTTCCATATGAAATGTGCTCAGTTTACAAGGAAATGAGGCCACTCCTGCCTCAGCAGGAGCCCTGGGAGACTGATGGGGTCCCCTCTGCTTTGGGAATTATTATCATCAATAAAGGTTTTCTACAGCAAATTATTCTCTGGATGACACAAACAACTGCTTTTCTTGGCCTCCTACCCTTGTATTGATTTTCACAGATACTGATGTTGGGATGTATTAAGCTATTCTGTAGAAGGTGCACAAAATGCAATAGGACTTGCTCTCTTCATCTGAGCTAGGTTTGAGAATTAATAAAAGCACGCAGCAGTAAACACCACCTTTGGGGCTGGGTTGGTTTTTGCAAATTACTAAAGTCAGCAGACCTGGCTCGGGGGGCAAAACTGCTGGCTAAGAGAGTGCCACTTTTGTACAGGTCCTTTGCTGGTTACAACTGCGTTTCCAGGCACTGTCACAAATATGGGCAGTACATGCAGACGCTTTCCAGGACCGATAGGAAACGTGGCAGCTTCACAAACCTTGAAAAGGTGGGTGCAGCGGATGCAGAGGTTAGCCCACAGCCCTCACCTCCCTCTCCCTGGCTTCAGATATTAACACTGACAGCAGTTGGAGCCTGATCTCCTGGCCTGCGCATTCGCTCTACAGGGTAGTTCCTTGAATATTCAATAAGCAAGCCCTCCTTGCCCACCTGCCAATACAGTAAGACAAACTGCTCGGGGCTTCTACAGATCTGTCGGTATAATATGCCTCAAATATCTAGATCTCTATGTATTTGGCCACTTCTTATACTTGGGGTTCATTTGCTTTCCATTTAGTCCTTGCGCACCTATGTGGAGATGCAGCATTTCCTCAGACGCAGCGTCCTCCCCCACACTGCTCCTTCTGGCCAGGACCCAGTGGGATTTTTGCATCCCAAAAACTTGGCCCCTGGGCTGGAGACCTGTCAGGACAGCCCTTTAGCAGAGATGGCAACAGTGCTGACACTGGCAGCACAATGTCAAAGAGAGGTAAGCCTTGAGAATGGGACAAAATGGTGTGCAAGCACAAAACTGATAACATGCTGAGTACAAAAACATCCCCTGGACCAGCACAGAGAAAGCGTGTATAACAGAACAGGTCTCAGCCAAAGCCCAGGGAGTTGAGACAGACCAACCCTGAAGAAACACATCCAAGCAAATGGAGGAATGGAAAGTAGAAGCGAAGGGAAAAAGATAAGAGGGAAAAAGCAGTAATTAATTAAAGCAGCAAAAGAAAGAAGAATGAAGAACTAGGAATGGCAGTAAAGACTCCCTCAGCACATACTACTTAAAAAAAAATAAAACTCAACAGACAGAGAGACTACCAAGTAGGTTGATTTATGTCTCCTTTCCCACATCTATATATTTGCTCTGTTTCCTTATTATTTTCCCTCATACTACTTTACTGTTCCTTATCTCCTCCTCTGTCCTTTCTAATTTATTGCTGTTGTACATGCCTCCATCCACTTCTCCCTCCTCGCCTCATCAGCCTACATATAGCTTCCTCCTTCTGCCTCAAAGAGGAGATCTCCCACTCCTGGGATGACATTATCTTCTTGCTGTACTATTCTTCTTTTGCATTTCCTACCCAGCAACAAGAAGAGTCCTACCGTATTACAGACTCATGATAGATGTATAACACCTATCAAAGAAGATCTTAAAAGGACAACAAAAAGGCCAATATGGTTAAGCAGCATAGTAAAGAAGGCTATAAGAAATTAAAAACACTCTTTAAAAAGTGAACATCACAGCTACAGAAGGAAAAGGAGTATAAACTTCGGCAAGTTAAACACAGACCATAATTAGGCAGACCAAAAGAGATTTAAGGAAAAACTTGCTAAAGCCATCAAAGCTAATAATATATTAGGAAATCCGCCAAAGATGCCCTAAGGCAAATAGATGATGGAGGTCTAAAAGTAGTCCTTGAAGAAAAGGCCATGGCAGAGAAGCTAAATAGATTATCTGCACCAGTGCTCACTACAGGGAAACCAAAGGAGGTTGCCACACCAGAGCCTTTCCTGACAGGGGCAAGTCTGAAGCACTGTCTCAAACTGAAGCAGCAGTAAAAAAGGCTTTAAACACAAATTAACACCAAGAATACTTATAAATCCATTGGGCCTGGAAGTATGCATCCAAAGCAAATCAAACGTGAAGCTGCTATTAGCTGTGGTATGTAACCTATCATTTAAATGAGGCTGACAGAAGAGAAATGGGAGGTGATGTACGTGACGTCATTTGGCTCAAGGGGAGGGATGTGGGGGGCAACAGCAAGTTGTGTCCAAACAGCAAGTCTGGTTTCCACTCCAGGTAATTTGGGAAAAAACATAATAAAGACTAGTTCTAGCAAAATTCTGGGTAACTACAATCCAACAGAAAACAATTAACTTCATGTTTTGCAGAAAGAAATTAGGTGGACAGATCTGTTGTTCTTTGATGGACTCAACAGGTACGTGGTGCTGAAACTATCGAAAGCTTTTATGAAAATCCAAACATAGCCCAGTCAGACAGAATCATATACATCAATGTTGTGCACCTGAATGTTCAAAAAGGTTTTTGATAAAAATCCCCTCACGAAAGACTTCCAATTTCTTAAAGGCGTCATGGAATAAGAGGGAAGGTCCTCCTGTGAATCAATACCTAGTTGAAAGACAGCAAGCAAAGAGCACAAGTATAGGAACAGTTTTTACAATTGAAGAAGACTGCAAGCTGGGTTCCCAAGAGACATGCACTGGCATCTGAGCTGCTTCACATGTTCACAAAGGATCTGGAAAGGGAAGTGAACAGGGAGATGACATGTTTGCTGATAACACCAACGTGAATCACACAGCAGGAGTTAAAGCCAACTACAAATTGTTGCAGAAAGATCTCATAGTATTGAAGGCTGAGCAAGAAGATGGCAGATGAAATGCAATTCTAGTACAGGCACAAGTATCAGAGAGTGTGTACACACACGCTATATCTGCATAAATCTGCACAAAGATTGATGTCTGTAAATCAGATATTCCCACTCCCAATAGATATCTTTGAGCTTGTGTGGACAGTGCTGTGAAAATATCACCCAGTGCTTAGGAACGGTTACAAAAGGCAAGTGGAAGACCAGGGATTAGTACGAGAAGAGAACAAAAAACCAGAAGACAGTCCTACATTACTGCGCTGCACACATGTCTTGAAAGGTGATCCTGGTCTCCTGCACAAAAGGATGCATTGGAGTTTGAAAGCATCCAGCAAAGATTGACAAACAGGATCAGAAATACAGAACAGCTTCCACATGAAGAAAGTTCAAAACGAGCAGACTCCAGCATGAAAAAGAGACAGCCTTGGGTGAGGGCATGGGGAAGGCACAGAAGGCAGAGGACAAGTGACAAGCTGACGGTTACTCATGACTCATTCAACACACCAGAACTAGGGGACACCAAACAAGACGATCAGGCAGAAGGCTCACAGCATACAAAAGGGAAGTGCGCACACTGTGTAAGTTAATGACAGAGCCCGGTGCACAGGACACTGTAGAAGCCAAAACTATAAATAGATTCGAAAAAGCAGTCAGAGACATTAATGGAAGAAAAGTCCATCAGTGGCTGTTAAAAGCAAAAAAAAAATCAAGTAACTCCTGACTCAGGAAGTCTTTAAACTGCAGATTACTGCAAGCTGGGAAAGGACTGGAGAGAAGCGTCACTGCTGCTGGCCCTGTTCTTGCATCACTTTTCTAGGCATCTGCTGCTGATTGCTCTCAGGGGCAGGCCATGATACCAGGTGACCCAGCAGGAGCGCACCTACATTCTTGCCTTCTCCTCAAAAGCCCAGGGCAGATCTCCTTCCTGGAATTGTCCCAAAAAGACCTGAGCTGAAGAGTGAGCCAGCTCAGCCCAAGCCACCGAGCCCTGCATACTACCTTGGGCAACACCAAATCCCTACCTTGAGGCAAGGTGTATTGCTCTAGCTCAGTGCTGCATTGAAGCAGTGGCACCATTTCTGAATTTGAGCTGGTTTGTAGATGGCCATCCTGCTTTGAACAGAGGTTCCAGGATGGACAGAAGTCCATTTGCATCCAATGAAGCAGACATAATCTTATCGTCCTCTTCTGCAACAGACCCCCTGGCACCCCATTATCACCCCAAGAGTGCTCCGCAGTAGGAGGAGATGTCCTCCTGTCATTCACTCCAGCTCAGCTTCATCGTTCTTAAACACAGGTGATTACAACTGTACGCAATGCAATACCAGATGATGCCTGCAACTCAGCATATGGAATTGCCATCTTCCCACTCCCCTTTCAACAAGAGAGTTGTCCAACTTGGAAACGCATCTGGTTTTCCTCTGAGCAGCCACCGTTGGCCAGAAGGGTTTGGACTGGAGGTGCGCTTTACGGGGATCGCTGCGCGAGCCCAGACTGGTCACCATGGCTGCTGTTGTTTGAACAGCAAACAGCGTTTCAAGGAGATGGGCAATGAATTATGTCAGAGTGAAGAAATCCCTATTCCAGATTTTTGGGGGAAAAAAATCCCACTAAAGGAGCTCCAACCACTTCAATAGTGTTTCCTGAAGACCGAAAGGTACACATAAAAAATAATTTCATACTCTTTAGTGCTGTGTAAATTAAACTTTGCTCTGGCCAATAAGTTAGAAAATAAAGCTAAGCAACCCATGAGCAGATCACCTGCATTTCTGCAATTACTTCACAATTAGACAACTGCTGAAAGCAGCTGGAGGCAAATGCAATACATTTGCTAGCAAAACACAAAATGAAACAGTCTGTTTCAGTGCAAAAATATATCAAAACGAGGTTGTAAAGAGAGCTGTTTGGCAAAGAGTAATCAAATAAAATGAAATATGTTACATTAAGTTTGGCACTTCATGGCATTTCATTTTTGTCATTAAGAACATCGCTAAAGAAAATTCAATATATTCAGTAGCGTTACTATGGTGTTCTGGAGGGTTGCAACTTAACTTTGCTATGTCTTTAAAAAGGAAAGTGTTACATTATTGGTAAATCTACAGAACTGAAGTCATTTAAAAACAGCATGTCTTAAAAATGTGATTGCCAGAACCAAAGTTTGCGCATAAGCATATAAAGTGCTGACACCAGTTTTTGCACAGTTGCCAGAAAACAGAAAGTAGGTGTTATTTTATAATAATCAAAATGTTAATCACCGCAATGCATCAGTAGCAGGACTTGTGCTAAGAACACAATTCCACGTAACAAACTTATTTTAAACGATACAAAAACGCAAGTATTCTCCCGTGGTCACCCATACCTGAAAAGGGATTCTCGTGACAGCCAAATTTCGTTCTGTTTCACGGTCTTCCAAGAGAAGAGCAGCAGCAGTAAAGCAAAGAGGGTCAGAACAGTAATTCTCCACTTACTTAACCATGTAGACAGCTTTTTTAGACCATGGACAAAAAGGATGCAGTACCCCATACTAGGGAGAAAAAAAAAAAAAAAAAAAGGAAAAGGTACCAAAAGTTATATTCCAGTATTCCAGTACTCTGGTTTATATGCAAGACCATTCAGTATTGCATTTATTACACAATTACAGGGTTTTTTTGACTAATTATATTTTCCAGGCTAACAAACTCCAATTCAACAGCAGTTTTCCTCAAGTCACTATACAATTTTCAAATCAATCTAAATGATAGACCCAGATGCCAGAAGTACAGTAGTGTATATAATACCATCCAACATAATGGTAGCTTACACCAGCCCGCGGAAAGCAGCTGCTCTTCTAAACAGCAAGCTAAGAAAGCATCGTGTAATAACAGTAATACTGAGCACTACTGGAGCAGCGTGGAAGTGAAAAGCATTTTAACATAGGCAAGTCTCTAAACAACCCCATTGGTGGCCACTGTTAATTCTAGTTTACAAATTGCGAAGCTGAGGCGGGTGAGCGAGCGCTGTAGCCAACGCCACAGCAAGAGCGGGTGGCAGAGGCCACATCAAAAGGCAGGAGTGCCTGCCCGGGTCTTGCACGTCTACGTCAGGGCCAGCCCGTCCCTTCTCATGCCGGGTCCAGAACAGCTGAGATGTGCCAGCAGAGCTTCCTCGCTGCCCTTCCATGAAACCACACACCATCTTCTCCAGCGCCCAGGCTCCCGGCACTTTCATGGCTCTCCATGCATAACCACTGAGGCATTTTCTGTGAAGCGAACCGCATTGTGAACTGAAGTCTTATTCCTGTATAACTTTAAATCAATTCAGTAACTATTTACCTTAATTCAGGTGCTATGTTCATTCTTCCAATGATGCCCCTCTGAGTTGGAAATGGAGCGCTTTCAGTTGCTGTACTTAGTACCCCACTAATTCTACTTGGCATTTTTAAAAAGGAATTTCAATTATAGCTATTAGCTTATCTGTAATTCTTCAATGCTGTTACTTAGCACCTGATCTAGTTTTAGACTTAAAAGCTATCTTAGCCAAGGCAGCTACCCCTGAACAAAAAAGGGAGCAGAAGGATCTAGAATAACACTTGGGGACCACCAATACCCGGACACAAAAGAGCAGCCCTCCCCAGGACTGGCCCACCTTGAGCCCCAGCCGAGCCCCACACTTGCACACGGGCAGGCTGGAGGCAGACAGCTCATGGCACCTGCCCGCGCTCTGGCCGGAGACCTACAGGCTTTCCTTGCTCTGCACCGAGACGTCGGAGCAACTGTCCGGTGAGACTGCTACGAGGTAAGAAAAGCTAAGAAAACAATTCCCCTGTCAGAGGCGACCTCGCAAGCGAGCACAAGATACGGCAACAGTCAATCTGGAAATCAGAAAAAGAAAAATGGCCCATCTTGGAGGAGCAGTGAGCGTGCTTCTCGCCACAGTTTCTCTGCCCTCTTTGGAGGGCAGGCCACGTTGCTATTGCCTGGGCTTCCTAAGGATGGAGAGGTACAATAGTTCTTGCCTTTACTGAGGAAAAAAGTGCCTCTGTTGTACATACTGATCTGCACCAGGCAGTGGTGCTGTCTCTGGCACAGTACAGGTGCTGTGTAGGACACTGAGAGAGGTACAGGCATGGGGAGGCAAATCTGACAATCATTCAGTACTTCATTGTTGGGTTAGAGTTCTCCTGTTTTTCAGAAGTGGGTGCAATTTTTTTGTTTCACTTAACTATGCTTGCATTTTGCTGCAACACATTTCTTAAGGCACTTGCACTGTTTTTTTTCCATGAATTCTTTTGCGCACACATGTTTATTGCACCTACATTAACTGCAAGCAGACATTTAGAGCTACAAACCGAGATGCTGGTGCCAAACAATCCAGCCTTTATAGCTATTGAACTCTACTTTAAAAGCTCTGAAAAGCTAATCTTGGTAATAAGCCTTCCCCTTCCAATAAGAAATGCCTTAAAAACCTGCAGACAGTTTTCACTCTGTTATTTTGCCTTTCAGCAATTTCATCCTTCCCTTGGAATTAATTATCTGACATAAACATTATTTAATTGCTTTAGCACAAGGCCATTTTCAAAGGAAGTTCCCTACACCTTCTCATTTTCAAGAATAGGCCTTTTCTAATAGAATCATGAATGCGTCCAGAAAACAAAAAATGCAAACGTCAATGTCTTGGTATTTATGTCAAACCCTGCCCCAGCTGTTGGGAATTTCTGCCTTAGCAGCAGCACTCAGTCTGCTTGTCCAGGGCACAGCCAGCACTGCGTTACAGCTTACACAGCCACTGGAAGGGTGCTGCTTCCAGGGGTTTATTCTTGAACATCTGCAGTGCATTGCCACAACAGTTTCAGAGAGATGCTGGGTGCCACAGAGGAGTAAGGGCTCATCTCGGACCACAGCTCCGGCAGTGACACAGTGCAGGTACGCAGCAGTGCCCAGCTCCGCATGGCACCTCCCTCGGGGGCTCCCACAGCACTTTGCACGGGACATCTGCTGCAATCTTCCTCTTACAGAGCAGGAACCTGAAACGTGGCAATAAAGCGATTTCCTCTGCTGACAGGGGACTGGCAAACAAAATACCGAAGTTGTAGTCCAGGGCTCTACCCACAACACAGGGGGGCAGGCAAGGGAAACCAAGGTATCTTGCTGAGAAGCCCCCAGGACTCCCTGAAAGATAAACAGGTAAGTAACCCAAAGACAGGCTCTACATCCACACCCAGCAAGGCAGCAAGACTACAGGATTCAGCAGTAAGGACGAATACAGAGGGGAATGGGTTCCCAAATGGCTGCTGGAAGGGGATTACAGAGTTAACATACCAGAACCCCAAATCACAAAGCTGGGTGAGGTTAAAGGAGTGATGCTAAAGGGGCAAGGTTGAAGCATGATTTACACTTTAATAAGACAGAGATAACCATGACAACATTAGGACTGAGTGGTAGTTGTGCCACAACTATAGCCTTAAGTAGCCTACAGTCAATGTACTTGCACTATGAAGTGCACGGGAAACCAAAAGAAAGGAAAAGAAGAAAAAGGATCAGAAAGCATGAAGTAGATGAGTATTTTTATTTTTAGAACCTGGCAAGTTTGGCTTAAAACCTCAGACGATTTCCTGCCATGGATCATCAAGGAAAGGGTGGGGAAGACACACCCGCATTGTCGGGGACTTTTCAGTGTCAGGTGGAGCCGCAACTTTTTGCATGGCTTTATTTATGACATGGTCATTTCAAGCCCATCCCCTGGCTGAGGGAGGATCCTACATTCCTGGCTGCAGGTCTTTTGCAGACCAAGGACTCCCAAAGCACGGAAAGCACTCATGTGTCCTTTGTTGCCAGGAAAGCATGTGTGTTTGTGATTTCATGCCGCAAATTGTTTGCAAAACAGCTCCCTGCAACATCCCCAAAGCTATTGTCCTTAGTAGTTTTTGCGTATCTCTTTACGTTTCTACTTTAGGGCCAAACAATTATGATGAAATCAGGGCAAATCCAGACCCCTCCTCCAGAACCCACGGTCTGCTCTAAACAAAAGAAAAAAGTGTCCACACCAATGTATTAAGCATCTGCCAAAAAAACATAATTATATTACTATTGTTTCCTAGTCCCAAAAATGCATAATCCCTGGTACCCTACAACACACTTGTTTCACACTAGACTCAATAGTCCTCATACAGAAATTAGCTTGAGTACAGAGATCATGAAGTTTTGAACCAGTAAAGCACCAAGCTTGCTAAGATGGAGATGCTGCAGTGGCATCATGCCCCAATGGTTGCTGGACCTGGAGAGCCCCCCACAGTGCTTCACCCATGGGATGCAAGTTCATCCCATTTCCCCTTCTTCCCAACCTCATGAGGCTTCAGATAAGCCATCTGAAGCTGTGCTGAGTTTCAGCGAGTCAGCAGCAGCCCAGGCAGTGGTGCTGTGGTGGGAAGAGCCCATACAGGTGAGACTGCACTTATCTCAGTAAAGTAATTTGCCTGGCGACTCTAAGACACTTCCTTTGTGGTGAATCCTGACGTGACCCTGCCATCACCTACAAACACAAAGAACATTTCCAATACATTTTCATCTCAGAGTGACGGGGGACTCAATTCCATATCAAAAGTTAGTGCTGGCTTGCCAGGAAATCAAATTTTACTCACATTTACAGAAAAAAATGAAAATATCTCAAAAGGACCTTTCATCACAGACCTATGTGCCACTTGAAAAACTTACTCTTAGGTACTGCATTCCAGATATCTCCATAGTTATCTGCCTATGTATCAAGGCTGGAAGGTTGTGGGTTTGGGATTTGTTTGGGGTTTTTTGTTAACTCTAGCATTTCCTAGGGAGGGGAAGAGAGGGGACCATTTTTCCTGAGAGGGCTTTTCTCTTGGCATTGTCATCCCCTGTCATGCAAGCACTTTTCTGAAATACTTTGTAGCAAAAACAAAACAATGGGAAACAAGCAAAATCCCCAACCCACTATTATTTTTTTAAGTCCATTTTCCACTGGATTACTGTAAAACTGTTAAGATTTATTTTTTTTTTTTTTCCCCTGTAGGATAAGCAACAGCCTGCTACAGCAACTGTTCCCCACTCTGAAAAGTCCATGCCAGCTTGGTCCCCCGGGTCAGATGCAAAGCAGGACCTGAGGAACAGCCTTACATGTTAACATGGTAATAGTTTTTCTGTAGGCTCACAATGAGAACACTTATTACAGGAGAACCTGTGGCTTCAGAAATTCAATGATGCTGCGGGGGAGCTCGGCACAAGGACCAACAGGCCAATGGTTTCACGATTCCTCGCGTTTCAGACTCCTGCGGTACTAAAGCGGTACCTTAGGCGTGTCCTGAACTGCAGCGAGGGCAGGGCTGCACCCGGCAGGCAAACCCTCAGCATCACTGCCGGGTGTTTCTGACAGATCGCACGCAGGGAGCTGTGCAGTGACAGATTTTCGTTCATAATTTCCGTGATTTGTTAATATCGTTCCACCTGCAAGGAAGCGAAGTGAGAGGAGGCAGCAGCAGATGGGAACAAGGTGGCACACAGACCCCGTTTCCCACGACGCGCTACCCCTATCCCCCAGTTAAAACAAGAGCCAAAACAGCAGATACTTAATATTTGCAAACACTTCTTCCATAATTAGATCACAAATTCAACCTTTCCTTTGGCCATTATGGCTCCTTGCCCAAGGCGAGGCTGTTACTGACAACGCTCACAGGAGACTCCCCTCTCCCTCCATGGATCAGGTTTATCACTTTTCAGTGAAAGCCAGAAATGGCTTCGCTGCATTTTGTTCTTGGCAAAGGCATCTAATCAAAGACAGGTGTGGTTAGTGCCGCAGCCCAAGATTATTGGGATGTCCTGCTACAGCTATCTGCCTGCATCGGAAACCATCTGACCTCCTCCAGAAACTGCCTGGAGACCTACTGTTGCAGAAAGCTCCTAAAAACTGAGGCATGTTCTACCCACGCATCTTAATGTATTTTCTGAGCTGCACAGCACAGGTTTCCGCTCCCCTCAGAGCGGGCTGAGCACCGCAGTTCGTAGGCACCGTGCAAGAGGGAACCAACCTGGACACCAGCGTTGCAGCCCCAGCCTTTCCTAACCCGCCCAGGCAGGGCTGTAAACTCCAGAGTTAAAAAGGGTGTGGGGGGAGAAACCATGCAGAAAAGATGCCTCCTTCACACTTTTTAATGGTTATTTTGGGGAGGTCAAATCTTGTGAAGTAATTGGGTGTTTTGTTGGTTTTTTTTTTTTTGAACTGATTTAATCTCAACTACATGCATGTAAACTTGGGAATAAATCCACTGATTTCATCAAAGCAGTTACTCCAGATTTCAGAGCTCATCTTAGGTAAGAATCCAGATGCATACATACGTATCAGTTAGGAAAAGAGTTGCCTATAAGCAGTCTATCAAAGCGTGGAAGAAATATTGCCCTGTTTGGGGGCTGCTAACGCAATGAAAGGGATTATCTCAAAACGATACTGAGACCAGAAAACGCACCTGGCTTTGACATTTCACCCCGGAGGCTCTTTCTGGGCTGCAAACCTCCTTCTTGATTTCCAGCACTTATTTAAGATGACTCCCTTTCCCTCCATAAAAACTAACCCTCACTTTCAAAGCTGCTCTGAAGCAAGCTTAACCCTTGAGTGCATAACAAATTAAGAGCGCACTCTGCTGCTGCCCTTCGAGAGAGTGGGGAGTGCAGCCTTGCAAAAGACGGTGTCTGCTGCCAGCTCCAAAAGCTGAACGCAAATATTTGATTCTCTCGGTTTTAAAGTTCCCCACAAGCTTCCTTGCCGGAGTCCCACACATGTTACCTGGCACAACACACTTTTCGTGTTCCCGGTCCAAGCCGCTCCAGCTCTGCAGCCTGAGCTGAGGAAATGCACCGAGAGGAAGGGCCAAAGTCAGCTGAAATGCAGCTTGCAGGCAGGGCTGTTGCTGCAGGGGAAAAAGGCAGTTCATCCCTGTTAAACTCAGTGGGTCTGCTCACACTTCTCTAATGAAGAGCAATTGATGGCAAAAAGCACGCTTGGCATGCCATGCGGGCTGCTCCTGCCTCACTATGCAGCAGTCACGATGCGGAAGGGAGCGCTGGCGAAAACAAGCATGGTCGAGGTGGCTCTTTCTGCCCCAAAAAGCACTCTCAGGCATGGAGCTCCAGCAACACGCAGTGCTGGCAGGGTAGCAAAGATGCTGTTTTATAACAAATGTCAAGATTTCCAAGGCTGGAGCTGTTTTGGGCCAGGATAAAAGCTGGACTTTTAAAAAACGTTTTTGCCTGGAATAACACTGTATTTGTATGTGCACCCTAGTTTGCACTCAGGTCACCCAGAAAAGCCCAAAACTCAGAAGTATAAGGCACTCACTGCAACCTGGATCACCCAGATTCAAACCGCTGCACCAGATCAGGCTGAGAGCTGGGGATGCAGTGAGAGCACTTGTAGGGCTCCGAGCTTGGGGTCCCCAAAATTCTCCAGCTGTCAAAGCCCAAGTGCCGATCTGGAATAACCATGGTCTGCTGGTCTAAATGTATTCCAGAAATTTTGAGAAAGTTAACTTTGTGCTGCCAAGCTTACTGCTGGATCAAGAATTTCTCTCCAAGCTGGTACAAGGCTAGCCTAAATTCAGCGAGTTACAGGCTCCTTTGATGGAAATGCAAGCATGGGCCTGAATCAGGTCTGGATCACACTGCCACCCCACTAGGGGATCCAGCAGTGTGTAGATCCAGTGCCAATGATCCTGAAAAAAGCTGGGGTGTGGCAGATGGACCGTGACTTCCCAACTCTCAGATGAGCGTCTCTACCAAGGAGGCAATTCTGGGCCACATCTATCCAACTGTCCATTTCTGTCATCCATGTCCTTTTGACCATAAACTCCATCTTGGGTCAGAGAAGTCTTTTGTTTCCAGCCTTTTTACCTAAAATTTCACTGTAGTCAGTGCACCTTGGCAAAAAGTTTTGGGTTAACTAAAATGTCACATTTTCCATGGGAAAATCTTGTATCAAAACTTCCTCAACCAGTCGGGACAACGAGTGAAAAACTTGTGGGAACAGTCACGTCTTTAGACTAACTGTCCAAAGGCAAGACGGATGCGGGATGTGCCTCCATCACACACAGCCAGCCAGCAGCATTCACTGTGTAGCTGTTACTGGTACTGAGTTTTGGGGACAAAGAGAAAAGCGTCATTTAAATTGCCAATCACCCAGTAACGATGACATAGAATTAATTTTTTTTCCCTTGGTTACTAGAGGTTTTAAAAGACATCAGAACCACCATCAAGATATAATATTTAGCATACAAACTAGATCCCACTGGAAAAAAAACAAGCCTTACAGCTCAGAAATATGACTGTGACAACCAAGTAACTGGCAGTATACTTAAGTTACTACTGAATCTGCTGAATAAAATGTCAAATTTTCACCAGAATTAAGAGGCCTTTTCCTGGAATAAGGTCTGCAAGTCATAATACAAAGACATAGAGAACCATAAACACTGGCAGAACGCATCCAATTTGGAGATACCTTATATGAGTTAGTGTTAGACTTTGTCCTTGGCTCTAAATTAAGAGCTATGCAGGCCTGTATTAAAGACACTTAGACATGATCAGCTAAGTCATCAAAATTATTTACCTCCACTAGCAACGTGGTCCTCTAGTCAGAACATGCTGTAATTAGAGAAAATGCAGGAACTCTTATTTTCCTTATTGGAGAGAAAATATGGACTAGGCATGAATGATTTCACTAACCTTTGAATGGCTATTTAACATTTGGACACATTTGCCTTCCCTTCCTTCCAATAACTCACGTGATAAACAAACCCACTTCATTAGAGTGTTTGAGTCCAAGATTTTCCTTCCAACAGATTCCTATCTGAAATATTTCCAGGTAATACAGAAACTTTTCAGGCTTTTGATTACTACATGCATTACAGAAAGAAAACAGTTTATAACTGAAAAATCTGATATAATTCCATGGGGATTCCACAGAAATTTCCCTAATTATGTAATTTACTGGGTAAGGGTCTATATGGTTCAGTTTTAATTAAAGTACTGTAATAACTTCTGGAATTCTATAGTAAGGATATAATTTTCCATTCAATTCCATCACAAGTCTCCAAAAACTTCATGTAAGAAACTGTTTTCTATTAAATTTCTCATGGCATCTTCTTAAGGGCAGCATATTCCCTTGTAAATAAGAATTTCTCTTTTAATCAGCACAACCAAGTAGATTATTTCCACAAGCTGACATTAACTTAATTTATTACTATTTTTAAAAGCAATATCCTTACATATATGTATTTTTTCAAGAGCAGAAGTAATGCATTTGAAGGTTTTCCTTTAACCTGATATATCAACATTAAACCAAAAAAAACTTTCCAGTATAGCCATCAATGCTCATACTCAACACAAATTTATCTTTTTACTGAATCAACTGTACATGGCCAAAATGCAACATGCTTCTCAAAAGCATGTTTTAAATTTAGTTGAGATAACACAAGACTGCAGTCTAGACCAAACACACCATGAGCTAATCTTTTTCAGCTTTGCAGAATCATTTTGGCTTTTATTCCTATGTCTTTACCGCCTTTTGCCAAAATATCTGGCACTGGTGTCTCAGCATTATTTGCCTGCATTAAGAGAGGATGGCTGCTTTGATTTCTCCTTGAAGTGTTTAATAGGGGTGGGCAAGCCTTCAAAAGCTGGGAGCTTAGGTTTGGATACACATCTGAAAGGTAGATGCTTGCGGCATTTAGCCTTTCTACAAGCAGTTAATTCTCATTAATTAATGGGAAATCTCTCTGCCCCCTTCTGAAGGGCAGAGTGGAGTCATTATCGCTGGGATGGGGAAGCAGAACTGGAGTCGCGCGCCTCAGCCAAGGTCCCAACCTCCTTTCCTCCAGCCACAAGACATTTTGCAGACTGCTGCTCAAATTGACACCCTGAAGCAGGGATGGGCACCCCTCAAGGTAAAAAGAGACCAGGCTGGGGCTGGGGTCTGGCCCACCGCCATCACGTAACGCCCTCCCAGTCCCCTCAGGTCCCTCGCTGAATTACAGGGAGCATAATCCAGTTCGCCCCTTTTAACTTCGGTGGCTCCGCGGCCCTTGCAAGAACAGCAGCAATAGAGTAAGGCATTAAAATCATGGGTTTTTTTTAAGTAAATGGAACAGGTGTGACTTGTATGAGATATCCAAATCCCAAATGAATTGTGGATTTAACTTGAAAGCAGGCAAAAAGCTTAATTATGCTGCTGAATTGAGATCAGGGAGCAGATAAACTGGCTCCACAGAGCCAATGGGACTTTCACTGCTGACTTGCTGGCGTTGGGGTTTGACTCCAATTGAAAAGCAAAGCTGCTTCTATAGATCAGATGATCCCTTACCAGATCTGATCTAATACTGAAGGAACGCTGAATAAGTAAACAGGAATTCAGTTCCTGGTAAACTTGGAACTTCAAATAACCTTAAAGAAAGGAGTGGCAAAGGAAACTGAAAAGACAACACCATCCCATTACACAACTGGTCTTTAAGAAAATTAAGATAATGTGGAAAGCATAACATGCTCCTCGAAAAGAGAAGCACCAGTAAGTCCCATCCTCAAGTGGCTGCCTTGTAAGTAAAAGGGACTTCTGCTCAGGGATATTCAGGTTCATAGAAATTACAGATGATTCCACTACCTACCAGGTTCCTTTTCAATTGCAAAAGTTAATGTACAGAATTACACTAATTGGAATGAATGCATTAGCACAAAGAATCAAAAACATGCTCTGTGCAAAGGCAAAACTTCCATATGGTCCTTGCTTTGCTATGGCACGAGGAAAGCTTTAACATGATGTGTTAAGTTCCTGAAAAATACACGTGCGCTTTTTTCTGGATGCTGGCTTGCAGATTTTTAGATAGACACTGAAGCAAATATTCACCTTCTAGTATTGACAATTAAGGTTGCAACACCAACTTTTGATATAGTGAGGAGCTGGTGAAAAAAATGACAGCAACCCGTAATTGCCTGTGCTGGGAAAGATTAACTGTGCACTCTGCAACCCACTCATTGCAATATCCACCACGAATGAGTTGCCACGAAAATGGTGCAGGTACCGCTGGGTTGCCTATTGCTTTCAGCAAATTGGAAATAAGCCATGTAGCAATGTTTTGGTTGATTTGTTGGTTCATAGTGAAAACAGTTTAAGCTGTCCAGCTGTAATACAGCAGCCCAGACAGGAGCCACGGCTATCAGGGTAGAAGTGAAAGGTGAGGAAAACATAGGAATTGCTCTGGTAGGAAAGGTGCGATCCCATGAGGTGAGAGCAACCCCAGCTCTGCTGGTACGTCAGCAGGGCGGGCAGCGCCTGGGTGGCACAAGAGTTTGCATTGCCCCTCCAGTTTCTCCGTGTGAAGGGCAACACAGAGCAAGAGCTAGTGCTCCTATTTAAGTTCAGAGAAATTACTCATGCCTCAGCGTAACTGGATGCACATCACTGTTCTTGATTTTCAAACAATTAGGCTGTCTGTGGTGTTCTGAGCAGCATTAGCAGATATGCAGTAAGCATAAGTACGTTGACATTTTGAAGAGGGAAAAACCCACAGTGGTTTAAGTCTTTCAATGATCCAGCTGTTTATTCTGATGCCTTTTTGGAAAACTGTGGCCTACAGACTTGCACCCTATCCACCACTCCATATTTCACACCCCTAGCCCTCCTGAAAACAAGTTTTCCCCTCTTAAGGATAAGAAAACAACAAAATTAAAATTAAAAGTTGAAAGACAATAAATAGTTTTCCTATTAAATTTTTCAGGCTAAAGTACTATTAAAAATTCCCGATTTAAACAATACGTGCTTGTAACCCTCCAATGGAAATTAAATACAAGAAATATTTTCTCCAAAAAATTCTGTTTTGCTAAAGCCAGTTAAAGAAAACGTTCAACCATTTTGACGTAGCTCATATCACTCTCCCCCAAGGCACGGCTGCAGACAGAAGAGGAATTGTTCCAAATACCCATCAATCCCCAGAAGGGAAGGCCCAGCCATATAATTAGACATCGAGCAAAAGGCTTATTCCTTGTTGTTTCCTATTTACAGCATCTTTTACATAAATTCTTGGGTCCTTACTTAACTTTTATTGAAAAGAAAATGCTTGAAATTTTGCCCAGGTAACTATTGAGCAACAGTGAATTAGGACTTCAGACTGTGACACACATACGCAACTGTCACATCCATAAATATTGATAAAAGGCTATTACATCAAACAGAGATAGAAAAGCACCTTCCAGCATAAGCCCAGAACCATAGATCACTGGGTTCTCTCTATGTGATTCAGTATTTTTGCCTAAATAAAGCCAAACGACAACCTCTGACTTGCTGAGTTTTAGAGAAGGAATAGCAAAGGACAGGAAAAGCCCTTTTCAAGATGTGACATAAGAAAACTGATAAAGGCTGTTCTGAATAAAGAACACGAGCCACTCCTAAAGCCATCGTTATTAAACTGCCGTGCTCCCAAGGGAAAAACACAACCCCATGTGATTTTTTTTCTGCCATAGTCATGAATGTTTGCAGAAGTCCCCCTCACCACTCATGTCATATTGCACCCAGAGCATGTAGGAGAGCTCATTTCTTCATAACTCAAGAGCCAAGAGCGCGGGTGTCTCCAGATCCTTTGGCTGGAAACTGCCCATCTCTCCTGCAAACTGCCAGGGTTTGCCTTCCCTTTTCATGCCAGCTGCCTGCCAGTCTGGGGTAAGAGCAAAAACCAAATATTGCGAAGCAGGACATGAGTGATCCGAGCAAAGTATGAGATCCAGGGACTCCGACACAGACCTACTCTGGAGAAATCATTTAATCCTTCTGCCTCAGTTTTCCTGCCTGAAAAAAAGCAGCAACTATCAATTACCTACTTTGTAGGTCATATATTTGCAAAGCCCTCAGGGAGATGAAAAGCATTATACAAACTATATGCACACATGTTAACGCTGATTAATTTTCTCTGCGCAAACATACCCTTTTTTGTTCTTCATTGCCCCTCCTCTCATTATATCAGCAGTCTCATCTGGAGGAGGACGAGGAACTGCTGACAGCTGAAGTATTTTCCGCAGTTGTTCTTTTGAGATTCAGAAATGTAACCACTCCACACAGCCCTGTGTTCAGCTGACTGTTTCCTTAATAGCTTTGCGCTTTCATGTGTTTCCTCATTTTCTGTTACATGAATTTAAAGCAATCTGATTTCCAAGTTAATTTGAAATGATGCAAGATCCATTAGTTGAGGGTATCGTTTACAAAATAACTCTGAGGGACAACTTTCACTCACTATACTTTCAGGTATACTCTAAGCAAAGAAGAGCAGGGCTCATGATGTGAATAAAGTCAGCAGGATTTGACCCAAAAAGCAAGTCAGTATATAGCAGAGCACAGAGATACAGCCTAACTGCGTAAGAAGCTTGTAATAAATGCAACAGCTCCTACACAGACTGAGTTTTACTCCAATGGGCAGCCCTTTTGTGATACTGCTTATACAAATGACTATCAGAACATGCATACAGCTTTGCAAAAGACCACCTATAAGCTTTTTTCTTAGGATTTTTGGATCCACATTTTCTGAGGAATACAATTTAAGTATTTTGTGGAATAGAACTATTGTTTCCGTTATTCACAAAGTAATCCTGAGTGAGACTGCTTTCTCAACAGCTCCACAATGGCAGTTTCCGTTAGAGATAACGGATGCTGACCCTCTGCACTCGAGGGTAGAATTGGGCTTTCTGACAGGCAGCATCCAAGAACAACCATTTATGCTCATGGCTGGAACAAACTGCACTGGCACAGGTTGCTCAGGCAGGTTGTGAAGTCTCCCTCCTTGGAGATACTCAAAAGTTGTCTGTATATGGTCACAAGCAACTGGCTGTAGGTGATCCTGCTTGAGCAGGGGGTTTGGATCAGATGACCTCCGGAGGATCTTTCCAACCTCAACAATCCTGTGATTCTGTGAAATGGGCAATGGTCTGGTGCATCTTGGATGAAGATCCAGATGTCAGAAGTAACACCTCGGAGTTGTCCTTGAGTAAATGCAATCAGAAGCACCCAGACTGCTGAAGTGACAATTGTTAGAGGCTAGAAGCTGAGGGCAATCGCAGACCAGAGGCTGAGGGATGGAGAAGTGGCTGCACTTCCCTCATCCTCTTCAACAGCTGCAAATCGTCCACTCTTAGATGTGTATGCAGTGAATAGCTTACAGGCAAGAGGTCATGCGCATATTCCACAAGTGAAGCCAGCAGCCTTTTAAGACAGCAATAGTCACCTTTGTTTTTACTGACCACCTAATGTAGTGGGAAAGCTGAGCAATACCACAATAAAAATATGACAGGTTAACTTTTCAGCTGCTGTCCTTAAGGTAAAGACATTGGACAATTTAAGCTGATAATGCTACCAAGCAAAAGAGTCTTGGAAGACAATCCTCAAGAAACAACACCTCATCTCTGTATTGAGCTGTTTCAAGCACACCAAAAAATCTGTTTTAAAAAAAAAAAAAAAGAAGAAGAAGAAAGGATTTTGGGTAGCTTTGTTCCTGCTAAGCAATCTGCTCTCAACCAACCATAAAATCTCTCAAGCTATCATGCCAAAACTCAAAGGCAGAGAACACACTGACTAGCAATATAATATTTAATATTTAAAATATTGTAAAAGGGAAGAAGCAATCATGCCTGCTTTTAGAAAAATGGGATGGTGGTCTCATTAGGAAGGAATTCAATTACAATAGTTACCTCGGCATGTAAAGGACTCGCTCTGCCACCACAAATCCCACCCTGAAGAAGAGGTTGCTGGCTGGGATGAATGGGAAAACCAGGAACAACAAGCCAACCAAAACTTCTTTGTGTTCCAGTTTCTGAAATAACACAAAATTAAACAAATATCAACTAAAAAAATCCAACTTATTTCACCACTAACTTTCCCCTTTCAAGATTCTTATTCATTAAAAAAGCAACTTATTCGATTAATGTTTGACACATTTTGCATTTAAAAGAAATTATTCCAAGACACTGTTCTTCCATATTTACATACTGTTTGTGCTTCTGATACACCCAGAAAGTGCACAAACACTCACCACAGTGTGCATTATTGCCCTTGGTACCTTTTCCAAGGTCAGCTCTATTGTATGCAACTCTCTTAAGATGGCACAGGTAGTACTTAAGATAAACCCCATACTGGTAATACGTAAGTATAGAATAGTGCGAATGTATATATTAGCATGTCTACCACAGTGTGGCTGTATGTAAATACACAAATGCATATCACATACACACACACTGCTGTGTTCAATCCTAAATGTTTATAACTGAGAAAAAGCTCTTCAATCAGTCACATTTTGTGTAAAGAAAACTAGCCCCAAGTGGCACATTAATGCAGTCATTTTATCCCTTTTGAGACAATATCTAAACTTGAAATGATACTTTCGCACACGAGGTCTCCATACTTGTACAGAGTTGGAAATTTGAGACACGCTGTATGTTAAAATTATGTCTTTCACTTGAGCTCAGTTAGTATTAGCCCTTCACTCGAGCTCACTTTAATGTTGGCTCGCTCTTTGAGGAGAAATCAAATTGCCATACGCAGTTCAAAACAACTGTGATCTGCACGGCCAACACAAGCGTCTCGGGATGCCGCGATCAGCAGCGGCCGCCGTTCCTGCCATGGAGAGACCCAAGCCTCCTCGGGCAAGTTGAGTTTCAGATCCAGCTCCACCCCAAGAGGGTGAATCAGCTCATGCTTTCTGTTGATGATCTCAAAGAGTGACATCAGGCTAACGCAAGTGTAGCGTTAGGTCTGTTAAATCACCCAAACATCTGTGCTTTCCTGCCCTGCAATACTGCTGCCTCTGCAGTGGCCTTCTGCAGCCACTGGGAGAAGCTTTGTCACGCTTCAAAACAGATGCGACCAGAATCACTTAATGGTTACAGCACCTTCTAATTGTTGTGGGCAATTTCTCAGCTTTGGAGAGCAAATTGACTTCTCCTTACCGGAGGGATCTAAATTTAGAAATGTTGAACAAGACTTTTGAGTAGAGGAACAGAGCCCGATCAATGGCGCGGGGCCAAGCTGTACAACCTGCCTTGCTTTTGCACAGCTAAAGACTGCGACACCAATTACCACTTGGCCCAGTTAGTGGCTGAAATTCAGAAGTTTCAGTATTAAAATATATTCACTCTATCCTGTGGGAAAGACAAAGAACATTTTCTATGGGTACCAAATGCAAGGGTGCGTGTCAGGAGGCTCTGATGTCGCGTTAGATGACCCAAACCACAGGATCACAAAAAAGCGCCCTGGCTTCCACTGGCTCAGAGGAAACACGAGGCAGAGAGGGGAGAAGAATTCATGTCTCCAGACTTCTTTATCAACACCTGCTTTAAACAGCATCACAGTTACCTGCTTCTATTATCCACTTTTTCAGTGTCTCAGAATCACAGTTACTAGTGCCTTCTTCCAGTCACAGCAGCACCTAAAATACATTATTCCCAGAGCTGAAGCTGACACCAAGCCATAAAGCTGATGAGCAGAAGTACCCGGTAATGGTCATTTTGGCTTGTAATTACAATAGAAAATTGAATATTAAAAAAATATTTAAAATGATTATTCAACTCTGAATGCAAATTATCAGTCCTAGCTCAACTCCAACTTCCCTCCCACCCAGCTCTGGACACATACTCCATTTCTCTCCTGCCATTTGACACTCCCTTCCCACCTTCTCTGGCCTAATTTTGGCACCCATTTGCTGCCAGCACTCCACCCCAGGGGTTTAACAACAAAGACCTGGAGGCACAAGGAGGTATGTTGGGCCAAAGGGAGTGCACTGCTAACGCATAAAATGTTCTCTGTCCCCAAGATACGCTTTTGCTTTCAAATGAACTAATTATCAAATATTTCTCTGGTTGTTGTTCATTAAATCAATAATTGGGAAAGCAACCTCTAGTTAGCATCTCTAGGAAGGACACTGTGTTATCCAAGGCAGCAGCACTGCAGATGAGCAACAGAAACTGAATGCTGGCGAAAGACAAATAAAACCTGTACATCAAATGGGAAAGAGGAAAATGTAGGAATTAGCTTGGCTGAAGGAGAAAATGGTATTGCATGCTCCTTCTCCCTCCGCAAGTCACAGCTCTAGACTAATGCCATTGAGGGCTGCCAGCTCAGCCCCTTGGGCAGGGCTCAGGGATGGGAGCCCAGCACTCACAAACCAGCCTCACAGAGCAGCAGAGCCCTCTGTGGTGCTGCTTATTTCTGAAACAAGCTGGCAGCACCCTTTTTAAAGCAACCGGTTCAGGCAGAGGCTTTTGTGAAGAGCTGGTCCTTGAAGGGCAGGCTTCAGCCAGTCTTGTGCTACGCGTGGTCCTGCCTGTGAGCTGGCAGGTCAAACTGCTGAGCTCGTGCTGCGGTCACTCCAGAGCTTAGTTTGGGTTCCTCTCCTCTACCTAGCCATTAACTTTTGTTAAAATTTGTATGGGCACTCTGTGTATTTGACATCTTGACCCTGAGGCTGGGTCCTGCGTGGGAGCAGAGGCTGGGAAGAGCCCTGGGGCTGGAAGAGCAAGTGGGGCTGCTGGTCATCTGAAACTCATCTGTGGCCATTAATGAGACAGTCTGGACGCAGCCTCTGGTGCAAGCAATTCCTAAATCACTGGCTGCTGGTAGTTGGGAATTTATAGTGGAGAAAAAGTTACTCTATTTACAGACAGATCTTATTTCTCACTTCCCTAAATAGTTTCTACTGACCGATTAGATACTGAGCAAAACCAGCCTTTGCCCTGACCCGAGAGCTGCACACTCTTCTATCCCAGCCTTGCGAGGTCTGGAGGCACAGCAGAGGTGTCTGTCCCTGCTGACATCTGCTCCCCTAGGAAGCCCAGAGAAAACAGGGAAAAAAAAAAAAAGGACAGAAATGCAATTATTATGTGTTGAGAGGATTGTGTGTACCACAGGTGATAACATTAGACATCTAGAAGTGATCAACAAAAGTCTCATAGGGCACCATGTTCTGCTTTATTTTTGTCCCTACCAAAATTTACTTAGCAGATTCACCTTTTATTCCCCCTTCCCCTGGAGGGGCCGATATATTTATAAATGAGTAGACAAGCAGGACAGAATAGTGCAAGAAGGTCAGGGACTGGTAGTGTAGGGCTGCAGGAGCAGAAGGGCAGCAAGCTCTTCCACCCAACATGAGCCATAGGAGATGCTCTCCACATGTTTTTTAAATTAAAAAAAAACAATCAGAGGGGAGAAGGGGGGGGAGAGAAATGTTGGGACCATTTATTTTATTTATTTGGCTTCACTACCCTGGTCATATGAGCCCACCTAAGAGAGAGCTGAGCTAAAGGTGGCAGAAACAACATCTTCCAGGTGCCTGGAGCAGTAGTAAAAGCTTTTAAAGAGTAGTAGGCAATTTTGTTTGTCTTCCATTTTCCTTAAAATAAAAAAAGCTAGGACTAGAAATTATAGATCACTTCATTCCTTTTACAGAGACACATCTCCTTTCCTTTTAAAGGTAGTGTTTTCTTTTAGAAGTATAAAACTTATCTGCCTATCTGCCAGAGGTCTCGGGGCTGGGGTGGAGGGAAGCATGTTTGAATTAACCTTAGAATGATTCCTTTCGTTAAAGACAAGCCAACTTCAAATCAAAATAGTTTTCCTTATAGCAGATAGTTTGGTGGGGGTTTTGAAATGCACATCTACCTCCAATTACAATTAGGCCTTCTTTATATTGTAACAAAAAAAACCCAACAAACACACCAAAAACCAAAAAATACCAACAAACGAAACCAAAAACCAAAGAACAATTTTTTTTTAACCTGCTACTTTTCACAGACTTACCAAAGAACTGACGAACACCACTACTTCTCCCAAAGGCAAGGCAAAAAATTGTCAGACTATCTCAAACAAAATAGCAAAGAATCACTGCAAGGCCAAAACCCATCTGCACAGCAGTAAATCTCAAAAATTGCTTCCTTGGCAATTTGGGGGAAAGGAAGAAAGTTTTGTGTTTACAACTGAAAGTGATCTTCCTGTATTACATATAAGACATTTTCCTGAGCCACAAATAAATATTTGCTGACTACTGTTAAATCACAAGTCTTCTACAAGCCAGAGGCCACAAAGTATGAGCGCAGGAGGTATGCGGATTACTTCAACATATCTGTCATAAGCTATGGACTTGCACTAAGTCTGCTGTAAATTGCCTCTTTTTCCCATTGAGAAAACATCAACTGAGGTGCCAGATCCCTTAAGTCTCACACTGTGATGGCAGGTCTTATGTTCACAACCCCTGGCACCTCCAAGGGCTGAGGTGTTGGAAAGTGGAGCCATGAGGGCAACCTTCCTCCCGGCTGGACAAAGTTGCACCTCGGGGAAGACAGCAGCCGGGCAAACAAGTCCAAGCAAATTCCATTCTGTTCTACCTTGGAGTGTTTCCAAAAGTGTTTATACATGCTTGCCTGTTTGATGGGAAGGTGGCAATCAAATGGGTTTAATTTCTTCCTCTAACAGTTTGTTTTGAGAATGAGGTACCATTTAGAACCAAAAGCGCCATGGTTCATTCCTTCCTACCAAAAGCATAAACCACCCTCTGCCAGTGAGCTCTGGATGGTCCATTGTAGCCAGCGAGATGTTATGCTTGGAACATCTGGCTGCAAGTGCAGAAGAGCTGGTATCCAGGGAAGTTGGTAGTGCATGGCTGTATAAAAGCAATGCATGCTATTATACATTTTCAAATGCTTGCAGGCTTAGGAGGTAAGTGCATTCTCCATCAAAAGAGACACAGGGATTCAAAGAAGCTGCATTATTGTCTGTGGACCACGGAGCAGATTACACTTCTTCAGTTTATTCCTAACACCCACTTGTGCACACCCCTAGAGCAGACTACTCACAAACTTAATTCATCTATTCCTTCAGCTGTTGTACCAGCACCTCGTGAAGCCGCAAGCAGCTCGGCATCACAACTCCTCACCAGCCTGCACCAAACCACCGGCAGCATCTCACTGGCAAGAGGTCAGGATCTGCAAACATCTATTTTTGCACTTTCCACATATCTGGTATTAAAGACAAAAGGGACAGTGGAGAAGCATGTTGAATTCAGTCTGCATTCATGCATAAGGGAATAAAAAGCTAATCAGGAATCAACCCTAGGGATTCACTCCTTCGCAGGAAAAAAAACCTGCTAATATAAAGCTCACGGAAGCAAGCACTGGGTGCTTCCAAGTCCCACCTCACTGGTACAGACACAGACGGGTCATGGCAGAGCCATACCGTGCTCCATGTACCACCAGCGGGGACTCCTTTAGGTCACCAGCAGAAAACAGGACAGGACACATATATCTTTATCTTCTGTGGCCAAACAGGAGGGCACTGTGGAGCTGTGGCTGTTTCGCTCTGCTGCCTGTGCCACCACTTCCGAGTAAACATCGCCAAAAGTCAGGTGTCAACAGATGGTACGAAAAACTCAAGCATTTGGTAAGAAAAAGGTAACTGCCCAGCCTCACATCTGGCCCAGACACTAGGCCTTACCAGCTTGTTTCTACTAAAAGGGCCACAAATTCTGTAATCACTACAATTTACCAGTTTTATTCTTTCACCTCATTAAAAAAAAAAAAAATCAGCATCTTCAGTAATGCCAGCTGCTTGAATGCCAGGCTTAGCAACTCACTGTCGTCTTAAAATAGCTCAGTTTTCCCTGGTGATCATCTAGTTCTGATAAAATCACCCACAGTTACTACTCACTAGAATTAAGCAAAGTTTCTACTTCACAGATAGTCCAAAGTCACAGAGATTGATAATACTATTTTGACAATCACTGCTCATTGCTTATTAACTGACACATTGATCCTATTTCCAGCATTCGATAACAACAAAAACTACTTTCCAGTTCACCAGCACCTATTCAGGAACTGGTATACAGGCAACCATGCACCAGTCAAACTGAATCAAAACCCCTGAAAGTATCATTGGCTTCCTAACCTGGGATTATCTGAAGATAAATCCTTGGCACATATCTCAAACAGCCCTAACCAGATCGTGCACTTTCCAATTCCAGAAGAAAGCAAACCCTGGTCTGTACCACTAGGTAAAACAGCCTATTCCTCCGAATGCTGAAGGTGACTAAAAACTCTGTTTACATCAATGGGAACCATGGATGCTCAAACACTCTGAAATCAGGCTCTCAATTATAGAACAAAAGCAGCAAGTAGTCCTATCCCAATCCCATAACCCACAGCAGAGCACAGAATTGTATTCTACTGACATTTCACTTTTTATTTTAGTATCTTGAAGTAAAACTTTGGTGTCTACTATTTTCTTTTTCCCTGTAGACCTCAGCTACCCATCCATTCAGCTGTGTGCTTACAGTCTGTCTTATCCAGGTTTCTAAAATTCCCTGAAGATATAAGCTCATTTTCCCAATCCTTAATCTTTGCAGCCTCTAATTCCGCTTGACAAGCTGATTTGAGGAGGATGCAAGAGCACATGCATTTTTGAAAGAGAAGTGGAACATTCCAAAAGGAAATAGGAAAGTCAACAAATTAGAATTCCAGGAATTAGAAAAATGCTTTTGACCTTGAGGTTGTTTTTCCCTCTTCCCTCTCATTCTGTGATTGCAGGCTGCTTTACTACATGAGGGGGGGGGGGGGAAAACAAAAGAAAAAAAAGGTAAAATTATAACACAAGTGCACTGCTTGCAGTACATACCACTGTGATCTTTGTAAGAGCAACTCTGTTCATTGTGAGGTGAGTCTGCTCTTAAGAGGTAAGACCGAACAAGAGAATCCTTATAAAAATTACATAGTAGTTTGGCACCCTAATGTTTAACTCAGACCAGCTAAGAACAATGAGCATCACCATCTCCCTCAGCTCTAAATTTCTTGGTCCTCATTCCACCTACCCTCTCCTTCTCACCCTACTATTGTGCCACCTTTCAGTTCTGAGTGGATCTGGAAATACTAACTCAAATCAGAAGAAGAAAATGGTAGCAAACAGAAAGAGTATCTTTGAAAAGATAGTAATTCACTGTTAATATGCTGGAAATGGCAGAACTACCTACCCCTATGAAAATTACCTGCCTAGCATGACAAACTCCCACAGGAGTTAAGAGCCTGTTTGGTGAGATGCTGAGTATCTTCATGGTGAGCCAAATCAGAACTGCTTCAGCTATGGTTGTATTTACTCAGAGTACCAAACTCCAAACCTGTTATTTCAAACATCTATCAAGAAAAAAAAAAATCTGATGCAAAAGGTATTTTGATAGTTCTTGTGTTTGGTTTCTTAATTCAGAACGGCAATCACGTACAGACAGACTGAGGAAGGTTTCTTCTTTTGCTTGTTTGCTGGCTGGCACAGCAAGCACCTTGGGAAGGCTTTTGTGCTTTATTCCAGCCCCACCAGGGACCCACAGCTGATCCGCTTGCAGCACTCGACAGCGCAGAAACGCAGCCGGCGAGGCACGCAGGACGCCCGCAAGGGTCTCCCCCGTCTTCCTCCAGCTTTCACTAAACAGAGTCTTTCTGCCTTATTACTCTCTCCCCGCAGCAAACATTAACAACAGAAGCAGCATAGAAAAAGCTCACTGCTAAGGATTAAGAACATCAGTCCCGACCTTCTCTCTATGTGGAAGGAATTCAAGTGGGCCCTCAGGAAAATGAAAGCAGGATTTATTTTAAATGGACCTTTTATGAAAATGACTGTGGTTTCCAGCTCGTCAGATTAGAGTCTATCGATAAATAGCCTTATTCACCTTCCCGTGCCTTTGAAGCAGGTATTGTTCTGTAAGTGTTGTGGCATATGACTTTTGCTAGGTATACTTTCTAACTGTGCTGATACGACTGTAGAATATTATAAAAGGCAATTGTTCCCCAGAAAGGTTCATAACCTCTGATTTATTAATGAAATGCCAAACCTGGGGAACGAGGCAAAGGTCTCAGTAGCACAGAGTAAAGTAAATAGCATGACAAAATACACATAATAAGCACTAGCAAAAACAACAGAAACATACACACAAAGAGAAGACGCAAATGCGTTCCTCTCCTTGATGGTATTAAACATTGTCATCTAAGAAATAGAGTCTGCGAGTGACTGAGGAATATGCTTAGATGACATTCCTACATATAAACCACTGGATAAATGGCAATATGATGCCAATTACATCACAAATTAAAGTCATAATAATTTGGTACAAAATGCCTTGTCTTGGGTATGCAGTATGCAGAGAAACGTAGAGGCAGCAGTACCTTCAAATTAGACCTGAAGTAAAAAACAACTAACTGTAGCATACAAAAGAAGAGGATAATAATATGTATCTCAGTTGCATGTAATGAATATAGCCTGAAAAATCACCACAATTTCCTGTATTATGTGAAGTCATGTCACACACAGCAGCAAAGTGTGTTCTTTAAAAAGATATATCCTAGAGGACACTAGAGATTTTTGTTTTAAATTGACATGAAACATAGGCACTCCCTCCTCAGACACGAGCAAACTGTTGGACATCATTACGTGTTCCTGCTGATGTGAACCACCATAAGGTTCCTCCATAGTCATGTGTATAAATGCAAGACAAGGGCCAAGCAGCATGAGGTGCAATAAATTCCCCGAGACGGGTCAGGTACAAAAGCTACTGTTTCAAATTAGTTTTCCAGATCACCTTGCTCTGAATTACCCCATCGCACACATGTGAGTTTTCCCACTGTTGGCCCTCCAGATATCAGGTACCACAAAGAAAGTGGAATCTGATCCATCACATGCTCTACACATACGTTCACAGCTACAACCACAGGACAAGCCGCATTTTAATCACACTGCTAATTAAGCAGCGACCCAAAAATGCCATGCAGAGTGGTGCTTCAAACATCTGAAGGGTTATCCTTTCACGCTCATTGAATTATTATGACATGTCAAAGAAATAACTGTCATCCTGACGATATGCCAAGAATTGTTGTCCTCTCTCTGGTTCACCAGGTGCTCACCATTTCTTCCAGCACAGAAAGGCAGTGCTATGGACCCTTGGGTACGCTAGTGGCCATCTGAAGCCTCAGACAGATTATTACTCTGGCCTTGTAACTGGCATGCTTGGCCACCAAAACGAGAGCGCTTCATTCATTTCATCAGTACCTCTGTAATCTACCTAGTCCCAAAGCTGAAAGACAGACCACATCCATTCCTTGCAGCTGAGGCTGTCTTTGCAAATGAACACTAAACAAACCTCATTCTCTTTTCCCAACTATTATTATTCCTCTGGGATGCAGGCATTTCCAATAGCATCCCCGGCCTTTGTGACATCTCTGGCACGCTACTCAAAACCCAACCAGACTGGGTGAGTAAGTTCACCGCGAAGAGCTGAGCAGAACCCAAGGATTTCAAGACCCGCCTGTGACTCCTGGTGCCTTGGCTAAAACAGCTCAAGACAGGCCAACCTGCAGAGCCTGCTGGGCACCTGCGTGGTGAAAACTCAAGTCTCCAAAGGTTTCAAAGAGCTGCTTAACAATGGACTCCAACTTTGCCACACTAGTCTCTGTGAAAAAATCTTGGCCAGAGATGACAGCAAAGTTCTTTACTCCCACAGTGGGAGGTGTGCCAAGGAGCAGGCCCTTTCTTTACTCCCACCAGGCCTCCTGAAGACAGACATTAATGGTCATGTGTGATAGGGATGGCTGCACCAAGAGACGAGCATGGCTGAGCACCTAAACACCGCGCAGTCCTTCTCGGGGAGCTGCTCATGGGGACCTCTTTGGCTGATGAGTAAGAGGGATTAGCACCACGCACACAAAACGACGAGCGAAGGAAAGTTGAATACAACGAATTAACAAAGCAATTTTTCAAGCAGCTTCCTCATTATGTAAGGAGGAGAACAATGAAACCGCACGAGGAGGATGAGGAGGGAGGCTTCTCTCTCCAAACAACAACCAACCAGAGAGCTGCCTTCTCTGTTTCTGCAGTTTTCAGCATAAAAACCCCCATCTAGTAACAGACATGCTCCAAGCAAAGTATTGTTTCTTCTCCTTTTTTATACCTCCTCCTGAGGTATAATATCACTCACAAAATTAAATGGAACAAGAAATCTTCATGCCTTAGATGTCCTTTATCAGCACTACACATACATGCCAACAGGCTTATTACCCTAATCACAAACATCAACAAGTTACCTCTGTTTAAAATTCAATGGCAACAAAGGCAGAAATCCAACACATGCATTCTCTAATCACAGCCCATGTAACACAGCCTGCACATCTCCTGTGAGCTTGTTTTGTGGATGCACATGCACCACCTCTTGCCACTGAAAATCAGTTGCGTGTTCACTGCACAAATGTCTTTGCTTCTGCCAAAATCATTTCTAGCATTTCCATTCTCCATGCCACAGGAAGGGAGGTGTTAGTGCCAATGAGAATGAATATGCAGTTTTGTCCTCTCTCACCCCTGCACACCTACACACTCAAACGAAAGGCACACAAACTGTATGCCTGTTCAGTCTAAAACCACTCCTTAGAAAATTGCAAACTATTGCTTCCAGGTTAGACTTTGAAATGAAAAAGGAGAGAAAAACGGCTGCTAAGACAGTTTTGTGTGTCTGCTTCAAGAAGAAAGCAGAACATCTTACGCTTTATGAAATGTGAAAAAAAAAAAAAAAATCAACTGATGCGTCTCATGCTGCCTACAAATTGCAAAATACAAGAAATAGCCTGTCTGGGGCTTGACTGAAGGATGGTCCTTCTTGGGGAGAGAAATGTCGTATGAAAGGCCCCTGCTGTTGTATTTGGAAAGAAGCTTTCTTAAGAGCCTAATATAATGAATTGTGCCTTCAGCTCATGTGTCCTGAACTGGACTCTCCTCACTGTAGAAGACATTCCTTAGAGTGCCTGAAGCCAAAGGGCATAATTTATTTCCAGGAAACGTGCCTCTTCCTACTGTTTGCTTTCCTCAGTAACTCATATTACTCAGCACAACACAATCATCTTCATACCACTTAATGGCAGTATCACAAATGGGTTGTTATGAGAGTCATTAAAATAGAAAATAGCTTCAGAAATTCAGAATTTCCTGAAGAGCAGAATATTTCAGCTCCCTCTAATTATACCTAGGGCTGGGGGAAGCATGCCCAAGTTGACCCCCAGGAACCATTACCGGTTCCATGGTCGCAGTGGGTTTGCTGGGAGGCTGCAAGAGAAGACTGATTTCTAATCAATCTATCTAATCAGCACTTTGTCAATAATTCATGGTTACGGTTTTACTTGGGTTAGACACAAAAGCAGATTGCTTCAGATCCAATTTATTCTGTGTTTGGAGTTTTCAAGGATAAACACAAAGGAATCTACAAGATGAATTTCAAAGCATCCAGTAAGTAAATGCCTACAGAGCGAAATTCGTGTTGCTTAACGCAACATTAACAGTGGTTAAGAGCAAAGCAGTGAAATTATTCTCACAAAAAATTAGAAGCTGCAGTTTCAAATCAAACAGTGGTATTCATAAATCCAGACTGAATTGGTTTGCCTTTAAGAAAAAAAAAGCAGAAGGAATAAAAATATGATAAAATCTAGACCTTTAATGCACAAACTGTTTTGAAATATTTTGTTTTGCAGTTTGACAGAAGACAAACAATTCAGTTACCCAAAGGAATCCTTCTGGATTATCATTTTACCCAAAATAAAATAACACAAAATGTCTTTTGGATAATCCTGAAAGATTTTTTTTTCCCAGCAAACCAACAACATTAATCTTACATATAGTACCAATTCCGGCAACAGAAGAAATAAAAAGCAGCTGAAACTTCAAAGAACATGGGATAAGATTTTTCACAAGTATTCAGTACTGGGCTAATGAGAATTTTATCATTAACTTCCCTGGGAACAGGATTAGGTCTAATACAAACACTTCTGAACATCTCTATCCGTGAGTAATGAAAGCAGAAGGAATACAAGATGATGTACAACCTGCAGGTAGAACTAGTGAATACCTAATAGGGTATTTTCCCGTACTTCCCATACGGCATCTGTCAATGTATAATCTAAATTAATAACTCTGCAGTCTCAAACTGGTTCATTTTCTGTCTCTTATCAGGAGCACAGAGAAGACTGCCAGGGTAGACTGAAGCATGTACATGACCTGCACATTTTAGCATCACATAGGTATTACAAACCTGTCACTCCCCTACTATGCTTTTCAGCAATACGTATGTTTAAGGAAGAGAAACTTTTGTACTATTTCAAAAATGACTACCAACACCTTTCCTAAAGAAGCTTCCACAGCTTCACAACTGAAGGAGGTATAGCTTGTTACTCCCTATGATCCACAAAAAAAATCCTTCCATGTCACTGCACATCTGATCTCTGACTAGTCTAGTACAGCCTCACTTTCATTTCTGCAGTATGATTAATGGTGGATCAGAAGTGCTGAATTGTGAACCATGGCTTACCAACTATATTGTTTATGCTAAATAACAGTTTCCAGATCATTTCAGGTTTCCCACATTCTGTTACTCTGCTGATGGGAAATCTTCCCATCAAGATGTATCCAATGTTTAGGTTTTAGAAGCATAGCAGAGGTACAGATACAGTAATTGATTTCATTTTCAAATGGCTCTGCAGATGACAGTTCCCAGTCCGGTTTGAAGCAAGTCACAAACAGCCTAATGACTATGGGAGAGGCAGAGATGCCTAACAACTTCAGTGGGGTTTGGATCATTAGCAGTAATTGAAGGCAGGACTCCAGGCCAAGTTTTGCCCTCAAATCAGACCAATTAGAGACTTTCAACTAGAGGAATGTTTTCATCTGTTAAGCTTGCCTGCGTTAGTTCTGTAGCGGTATGGTTTTTTCACCACAATCCAATGCATCTGTGAGGAAAACCTGCGCTTACTGACCATTTCATCTGAAGATTAGGAAACAAAAGATTTTAAACAAAACATTGTATTGCGTGTCTTTCAGTGTTACCTTGAATGCAGCTATGCAGTGTAGGCTGAGTAATGTCATCACCAGCACCAGGAACACTGTGGCTAAGTTCCTCACATCCCAGATGGACTCGACCAAAGGGATGCTGCCGACCTGCCAGTCGTAGCACAGGGTGATCGGTGCCAGCAGAAGCCACGCATTGAAGGCCAGAAGGTAGGAATAAGTTAAAAACCTACAAAAGAAAACAGGTAATGTAAGACATGGAATGACTGCCAACACATGAAACATTTTCCTTTGGCAATTACCACTTACTATATGGGAGGAGGGGAAAAAAAAAAATTAGCTCTGCACATACAGGCAATACAATACCTCTCTGTCAATAAAGAGATGCTGACATAGGTGAGGGGCACTTCAACAGGTCATTTAAAGAAATAACGTAATATTGATAATATTTGTGTGGTTTCTATGCACCAGCCTTTGGAAAACTAAAAAATGTTCATTTCCCATTCAAATGCTAGACTTTTAAAATGACTCTCTATCAGCTTCAACAACAAATGAATCATAACTAAGCAGGTACATACATATATTGAACTGTTTTGCAGTTCACTGCATCACTCCTGCAATACAAAATATCCCTCTAGCTGAGTTTATCTTACAATTTAGGATTTCTCCTACATGCATAATATTGACCAATAAAAGTCAGATCTCTCTGTCTTCTCCCTTTGCATCCAGGCACAGAGAGAAAATACAGAAGAAAGGAGACACAGGGCGATTCTTGGCTGATCCCATCACAGCTTATTAGGGCTGGGGACAGCTTGCATGAGATGTGCCACATAAGTGATGGAGAAGTAGAAAGCCTTTCAAATTGTTGTAATCTTCATTAATTGGTATTCTCAATAGAGAGGAAATTAATGGGGAATGGAAATGGGGAACATGCTGCCCTCTGGGAAGTATGCAGAGTTTTCAGAAGACTGAACAAGAACAGCATGTGTGCAACTGGGCTAAAGAAAACAAGAGAAAAATAAAAAAAAAACCAACATCCCCTCTCTCCCCCAGCCTTTTGCTGCTTGGCACCTATTTGCCCAAAAGTGCATGCCCCTCAAACCACATTTACAAAAGTTCAAATACTTTTGTATGCAAGAGGCTGGAGATCATTCCAGCAATCACAAAGTCAACCAAGCAGAATTGCGACAGCCTTAGAACAGACAGACAAACCCTTCCTTGGTTCGCAAGTGGAAAAATCCACATAGTACACAGCAGCAAAGATGGCAAATACTCAAAAAGAAATGAAATTATATTCTATCCTGCATAGGATTTCTTCCATCTGAGCCTGCTTTGGCTGTTGTTAATCACACCCAGTTGCCATGGTACCTTAGCAGGTACATTAAAATGATAACAAAGGACCCCCAAGAGATGTAGAGCCATGTAGACAGGGGATTGTTTCACTCGCCACTTGGAAACGTGCCTCTTCGGGGTCAGAATTCAGCCCCTTACAACAGTACCTACGACATTATATTTGTGGCAGAAGGGGTAAGACACTGAAGCTAAACGTGACTCCAGGCAGGTCAGATGGATGTTCCCAGACAGATGTTGGGCCAAGACACAGGGATAAAACAGGCCTAAATTTTTGTGAAAACATTTTTAAATAACCACAAACAGTTAGGGTATCAATTTCTTTCTCATCTGAAAAACAAACGTCTCCAGCAGCACAGTGACCAAAAAGCAGGGAGGCTTACATATCTGGAATAATGTTTCATTGAGAACAGTAGAAAAGGCACATTCCTGTTTCCCCACAAATCTTTCTAAGCTCCCAGTTTTGATGGGAAATGGAATATGCCCACATTTTTAAGGCTTTCAGGCATTTGGTACATTTCTTTCCATCTCCCCATTTCCCTCCCCTTCCCCACCCTGAGGTAGTAAACAAGGGGAAAAGTGAGAGAAAAATCCATCTTCGCTCTTAACAGAGGCTGTGATTAAAAAGCCAGTTTCTATTTAAGAAAGCATCCCTCAGAAACATAATCTAATTTTATTCAAGCTCTTCTCACAATTTGGATTGTTCCCTATTTCTAAAGAAACAAACATGTCTTTTCTAGTCACCAAGCCGATCTTTTCTAGCCCGTATCACAGAGAAACTCAGCAACGCAAAATCTGGTGCAGCTTAATCACGCCAAGGCGCTCACTCATGAGGTTATGTGTGGCCTGGCCCCACCTCTGCTGAGCCACAACACAAAACAGACTTCTGTATCAGCCTCAATACAACATCAGCTCAGAACATGTTGCCAGCATTTATTTACAGCTACTTACTTAAAAGCCAAACTGAGATCCATTTCTAGATTTACTTTTAAAAGAAAAAGCATGTCTACTTATGTCAATCTGAATAATGTCATGGCATACGATATTGTTACAAGTGTGTATATTAGACAGGATTTTCAGAAGCGCTGAGATAGTTTTTCACTTGATGCCTTAGGAGACCCCAGTTTTTAGAGGGCGGGTTCTTTTATGCCATGACATATTAACATTTTCAGTAAGCATACTTCATGGAACTTTGTATGCAAACCACACCACGCACCAGAAACCCTCCCCTACTTACTCAGGCTGGGCTGCTGCGTAGGAAGGAATGAGATGACATCTGGGATCTTTGCAAACTGCAGCACTGCAGTTAAAGACAGACTAGTTGCTTTTCTGCATCTTCACTGATAAGGCAGGAGCTGATAAATCGTTACGCAACACAGAATAAACAAGCACAGTTTGCTGCCATAACAAATTGAGTCAGTTTAATAAATTTTAAGAGGAACCGGGGGTAGCCAGATTAATGTGCATTAATGTATTTCTGCTGGAAGGTTAGGACAAACTGCTGTTGAAGACGAGAAGGCATGCTCCAAGACACACACTGATCAGGAAGGGTTTGTAAACAAGCCTCTCTTTCCATGTGATTGTGTCATTTCTGTCTTCCTTGGGAGCCACGTGCATAACTCACTGCCAGATGCAGATCCCAGAGGAGACAGACAATTGCTCCATTCCATTACAGCAATAATTAGTGTCTTAAATATGCTCTGCCAACAGCAGTGAACTATTTTAAAACCTGTGATAGTCATTGGCATCTACGTACAGTCGACTGGTTCACCTCTCCAGACACCCTGCTGGAGAACCCTTGGCCACGTCTCTCATTATCAAGCCTGAACACCTTCACTGAATGTGCACGTGCCATCAGCAGGCACAAAAGCAAGATCCAGAAGGGTGCTGCCTCATTTTAAATGGCATTTGCAAGAAAGCCTTGTGTGAGCTCTGATCCAAGAAAAAGTTTGGATATGCTTTCAGCACTGGTAACCTGTCCTTGAATGCAATGGCTGACTGTATAAAATAAAGCACTACAAACTACTGGTATTCTACATACTAGGAACAGAAAAATAACAGGATGCTAATAATAGTTACTGATAATTCAGTGCTGCTTTCTACTTACGGCTCTCAAAAGCACTTGATACTCCTTTACATCTGTGTGGCTCTCGTATCACAAGGTTAACCAGGAAGAAAACTAAATGCAGAAGAAACTTTGGAAGAACCCTCTCACCAATGCTGACACCTCAAGGAAATAATCTGCAAATTCTGAAAAGACTCAAAGATTCATGGAATCATTCCAGAAGCTAATTACATTTCAGAAGCCTACCTGCAAATGGCAACAAAAGTATTTTCTTTTAATTAGTTGACTAAGTGAATTATGTTTTAAATTAATGGTCTTCTCTATATCGCTATTCCTGTCTGCTGGAATTCCAAGGGAGAAAAATCCCTGCCTGTAACATCTCCCTCCCTATCAGTTAATCCCAGGCAAGTCAGAATATTACTGGTAAAGTGACTGAAAAAATCTGCCTCTTAATTGGCAACCAGTTTTCCCCCAGGCTGGTTAACAGCATTTGCATTACAGCAGATTCTTTTTTTTTTTTTTTTAATTTGTAAATTGTACATGGAAATCCAAGTTTCAGTGGGTATCAAGTGGTTTTTTTCACTTAGCGTCTCTGGCATGTTCAGAAAAACACAGCTCCTCCTGTAGGTAGTGGGTGTTGTCATGGCAATCCAGTTTGTTTAGTTTTAAATTTTTTAGTTTAAGTGTACTGTTGTGTGCTTTGTTTGAGATAAATACAGGATGACTCAGATGTGGAACTTGTTGCAGAAAACAACTATCTGAACTGATTGCTTCTGCTGCAAAATGAGAGTAAAGGGTGCTACTTAAAGCCATAAACAATACGACAGAAAAATACTTGAGGGATTGTCTGTTTCCTTTTGCGGTAAGAGAGACTAACAAGCTTGGAAAAGCCCTAGTCTCAGCTCTGCCAAACCCGGGCAATCAGAGCATATCAGGATTATGAGACTAGCTAAAAACATACAAGATTTATACAAATTTATGAGGAATTTCATTTGCTTTCTGATTTTGGAGCATTTTAAGCTTTTTTCCCCAGCTCCCAAGGACCACGATTATAGATTTCTTTCTCAAACTGTGCTACGTGAGTGATTACAAGACACAGACCAAGCACCACCAAAGGTGCACAGAAAAGCACTTCCTAGGTGCATACAGGGATGCAAGCTACCACCTACCCAGTTCTGGGACAACCCATCCCATTCCTCCCAAACAACCTTACCCCCAAAGACCCAGCAAGGCACCCACCTGCAAGTGGAAGGTATTCTCCTGCACTGGGAGTTTTAGCAAGGCAAAAGCAAAATATTCTCCTGGTTGGGGGAAAAAAAAATAGAACTATCTAGCAAACAAGTTGTTACAGTGCACTTAACTGGTATTTGGGAAAAGAAGGGGCAGGGGGGGGAATCTGAAACAGAAAGAAAGTGGTTGCCCTTTCAGAAGTCACAGACCTTGTTAATGCTCTTCTGAGAGGACAACCTCAGCAGTGCAAGGAACTGAAGAGGGGTTTTCATTCACTGTAAGGGTGAGAAGAGCTCCATTATTAGGGAAAGCTTCTCACTTGCATCAACAGCTGAACTGATTTCAGCTCAAGGCTCTTTTCATCCTCTACAAAGTCCTGAAACCAAGTGTGTTTGATAAGTCGCTTCACAATAACGTCCTCTTAGGACACATGTGGCTGAAATTATAACCAGGTGGTGGTATTTGAGGATATTGTCTTAAAATTGTATGTATTTGTGCTTCCCCTGGGGAACTGCCAATCCTGTCATACCTTCCCACAAGTTTATTTTCCTGTTCTGTGTATTGTCAGCCTAAACATTTTCTTTTCATAGCCTTAGAAGAAAAAAAAAAATCACACTGTCTATCCAGCCCATTTGATGATGGCACAGTAAGACCACACAAACAAGCAACAGACAGACTAATTCCAATTTACCATCCAAATGCAAGCATCAGACAGACAGAAAATACTTGTAACTGGAAGAAGTGCCTGTGTATTCCCTTTCATCAAAACTTCTGCATCTAGGGGGAAAGAGGTGCCAGTCAGTAGAGGATAGGAGTCAGAAAGACAAAGATATGGATAAAGAGGCAGCTGCAGCTTGATGAATAGCAAGGTAACTCTTCTGGAAGGTGGGTTTGTGTGCGCACAGGGGCACAAGGGGAAAGGCAGACTATGTTGTCCTCCATAGCTACACAGCCTGAAGAGCTTTGATCTGAAGGGCTCTCTCAGTTGTTTCAACTCTGTGGCTAAGAATCTGAAAAATATCAAATACTTGAAGAGTAAAGACTTTCAAAGAGCCTGTGAATTTCCAGTGAAACTCAAGCCTGCTGTCAAGAGCCTCGATGCTGGAAAACCTGGGATTGATCTCGTACCATTTTCCCCCCGCAAATTCCTGTGTGCTGTGGATATGAGCGCCTTGTGATCAGACACGATCCTCAGCTCACCACCAAGAGCAGCACGCTCCAGAAGTCATGCAGCCAAAACCCCCCCAGTCACTGGCGGGCGGTTGCTTCATCAGAAGCAGCCCACTGAGGCAGCAGGGGATGGAGGGTCCTCTGGACAGCTGCTGAGATACCAGTGGCTGATCCTCAGGAAATTAAAACCAGAGCTCATAAACCCACTGACATAATGTTTCTGAAAACGGTCCATTGTACCCCAGACTGCTACCTACCCCATGCCAGCGGGAGCCAAAGGGCTGTCCTGCACACACTGCTTTGCCTCAGAGCCTGGCCGTGGTCTAGACCTCCTGCATGGAAGTTTTTTTGAAAAACAAACTCTATTGCCTATAGGAGTTAATGGCTTCTGCTTTGGCTGCACCCCCTCCACTCCATATGCTGGATTTTGACAGGGGAGGCTTGTTGTGCAACCAGAGCTTGCACTAAACGCCATGACCCATTAAAAATGCCTATTAAGCAGATTTCTAGAGCAGCACTACATACCTGGGTTTGCTCATTAAACCAAGAAAACTTAACTGAGAGAGATGCTGAAATCTTTCACATGGCTCTGGGAAAGCAGATTCCTCTGGGAACCTGCTACCATAGGATGGCGTTTGCTTTGTAGCACCATCTTCCACATAAGCTTCCCCCTGACCCCAAGCCCCTTTGCAATAACAAAAATACATTTTACATTTAATGTATGTACTGTCTGGCCCCTGGGTCTGATTGCTAGAATTGCTGGGTAAGACAGCAATTCTTACCGACACTGTTGTTCACCCTTTTGTCTGGGAGCGAGCCCTGAATGCTGTGTGCCTGCAGATATTACATGTAGGGCTAAAGTTAAGCACCTTTGTGCACACAATAGAAGGCACTGACAAAACAGGCAGAACTTTTCCACTCAGGAAGCATGTGCAAGCCTGGCTAATTAAGAACTGATATGTCACAGGGGTCTGTTTTAATGCCATTTCCTACCCTAAGGTCAGTGCAAATCCCATGCCAGAGTAGTTGCTGCACTTGACTTCTATTGCTTTGGCAAAAGTGGCTGGCACAGGGACCCACATCTCCAGCACAGGTCTGCTGTGTGTGTCTCGGTAGTTCATTCTCTTTGAAGTTACAACTGGGATGATTAAATGCATTGCTCAGAAAATGGCCACAAATCTCTATGAAAAGGAGGGTGTGCCAGCTTTTATGTATAAGCATTTCTTCAGCCTTCTGCAGCTCTGAATTCTCATTTACCTGACTGAAACAGCAAAGAAATGCAGAAAGCCAGCTTACAGAGAACAGTTCAACCACAGGACAATGTTATCTCAAGGCAGTCTTAGTAGAAATGCGTTAACTGTTCAATGCAACAACACAAATAAGCTTCCTTCATGACCAGAGTGATCAGCCAAGGAATGTCACTATGGCAAATGCCAGCACAAATTAATATAATTTGACTCCTGAAGATAAGAGTTTAAACAAAACATTTTCTTAGTTTGAAATTACTGGTAGGATTTAATCTGTTTCACACACCTTGAGTCATGCTGTACAATGGACTTTTCCCTTGCCTTACCATGGTGTTAGTAATACAATCTATTTATTCAGAGGCCTCCTACTTCTTTCCCCTCACGAATGGCAGAATAAAGAAACATTGTGCAAAACGTCTGAAGCATGACAGCCCACCGCTCAACGCCCTGCTAGCACTCAAGCTGCACTTCAGTAGTTTACCTAAAGCTGGGTAGCTCTGGAAGCCTTTCTAATTGCATTCTTCCTCAACTTTCATCTAATCCAAGAAAGAATGTTGTTACAGAGTTTTGGGATTGGTTTTTGGTGTTGCAACAGCTTACCCATTGCAGATTTCAGGATGTCAAGTCACAGTGACTGGAAATTTGTGTTCCTTAAGGGAGGTCGCTGGTGAAGGTACCTCCTTTCTGCAGCAGCGTACAACAGCCTGCATGGACAGGCTCTAATGGCAGCGCTCACAGATAGCCTGATTCCCAACACCTTAATTTCTGCCTCCACTGAGAAAGGGAGTGATGGACAGATTTCATCTTCTCAGATCACCCCTGCCAAGTGATACACTGAAGGACACGGAAACGTGGCTTTCCTTTATCTTACTGGAATTTTTAAGGTATTTGCAAATATTAGAAAAATCTAGTACCTTGCAGGGACTGAAGCATTCATATTCTGACTTACAAAGCATTCATTTGCACCCCCATTCAATTGTAATTTTAAGGACAGTAATTTAGTGAACATACAGAACAGATACTTTTTTTTTTCCTCTTTAAAAGACTGAAAAACTGTCACCATTTCAGCATATTTCTTCTTCTAATGGTTAAATAAATCACTCCTCTGTCTACTTTCATGTATATGTTGGTGTTGTCCAAGATTGAAGATAGTTACACAGAAGACATAGTCATGTTCTAAACCCAAACTGGGCCACACCAAAGGTCTGTCCAGATCAGGATCCTCTCTCCAGCAGTGACTGAAAATTAATGCCAAGCAAATCATATAAGAGGATAAGAACACAGTATGTTTTTACAGTTTCTAGCTAGCATGATGCCCTTGATTTAGATGTGGTCTCTGCATATTTAGTAGCCTGGATTTTTTTTTTTCCGTAACTTGGGAAATCTCTCTACAAGCCTGCATTAACTTTCAGCACACCCACAGCATCCTGCAGGAAGGAGCTCCCCAGCTCAATTACCTGTTGCAAGACACCTCCTTGGCTTGTTTTGAACCTGCCTCCTCTTAGATTTGTTTACACCTTAATTTCTGTATACTCCCCTCTTCCATGCAGTCATGGGTGCTCCTCAGTCATCTAATTTACACCACAAGCATTGTAAGAGCTGACAAAATCTGACCTCATTACTTAATACTTTTTCAAACCTATAATTTAGACCTAATCTTAGCCACACAACAACCACCCTCACCAGCCTCAGGACAAACTGTGCTTGCAAGAGTTAACAATACTCCTCTGGGTTCATCCTATGTCAGCCAAGACCCCAAATCCAGAACTAACTTTACACATTTCACACTATTGTTTTTCTGTTTTATTCTACTTGTTGTCATCAGCCTTCCTCCTAGCCCTACAGCATTGGCCAAGTCTTAGGATAACTTTCAACTCTGTTGAAAACCATAACATTTACCCTGGCAAGGCATGTGCAATAACCACACTTCCAGCTCAGTGCAAATAAAGATGACTGCTTGAAAACAGAAACTCCCATTTGTGCCCTGTGTGATCTTCAGACACTTATAAAACAACTTGCTCGCTGCCTGAGCACTAACCCTTGCTTCAGCCATAGTGAAGGTGTTAGTAACCACCTCAAGACCACCACCCAACACTGACCTTTACTTTTAGTTTCATGGAGCTTCTCCATTCTGGTCTTGCCACCAAACTCAACTGTTCCACTCCCATCTTCCCAACTCAACCCAAATTGCAAATAACATCTTGGCTTTAAATTCAGTTCTGTGACCTAATCACTGCCTTAAAAACCTCATTAAAAGCTTATCACACCAACCCTTCACATCCTGCTGCTGTAGGTGTCCACAGCTGAGGAACATACACTGCTTAGCAGCTTCTCTGAGGCTCAGTCTTAACCACAAACTCTCCGATGTGACAGGGCATCCACCAGCTGGGAAAGTACCAGGGCCAGAAAGTTCTATCACCTTCAAATCCAGCCTCAAGCAATTTACTCAGTTAACAACACTTCTTATTTCCACCCTGTGGAAGTATCAGGCTTTAAAAACAATCTCTTCCTCTTCCTCACACCTAAGCTGAATGCCAGCCCTGCACTTCAGCCTACCCTTCCCACTGGCCAGACACACAGATCCTTCCAGAAACCAGGCCAATGCCACTCAACCATCTGACATCCCAGACCTGCACTCATGATGACTGGCACAATGTCAGTTCTGCAGTGATACCTTTTGCTCTGACCATGGTAAGATAAAGTCTTAGGTGGGAGTTATAGTTTATGTCTGAAAGAAGGTGAGGAAGGAAAAGGTTTGTTGCTGAGATAAGGGCTGTGGCCAGTGGGTGCATCATGGGCTGTTAGCTCAGAGACAGTCACTGGATCTCTGCCTACCTTGCAGGACTGACCATTCACCTATTCGGAAAAAATTTGCCACCCCAGCTGTCCAGAAACTTACCCTAAGGTATCATCCACATTGACTAATTAGTCTTCCCACAGCTCCGCAAGACTGGCAAGATAGAACAATTAAAAAAAACAGCGCTCATCTCCAATTTCCTGTTTGTAGGTAGACCCCACAGGTCTAACATGAAGACTACTGCCAGCAGCACCACTGGGCCTAGAGCTAGCTCTGAGGCAGTTAGCGGGTCACTGACCATTTTGAAGTAATGGGTTAAGGTCTGGGTTCAGGAAAGAAGGTGTGGCTGAGTAAGCCTAACGTGCTGGCAGGTGGATCCTGCACGCTTAAGGTGGTGCATGGGATCAGGATAGCTGGGTTTTGGCCTCTTCCAGGTTGTTTGGCTGCAAGTTCAAGGTAGTAGTCTGCTTAAGGTTTGAGTTCGGAGAAACAAGAACTGGAGAGAAGAATTTATAGGCAGATTCTGCAGGTACCTCACATCTAAGATGAGGGCTCATGCCAGGAGACTAGAGTTGAGGTCAACAGAAGCTCAGGACCCAGCTTCTTTCTATATCCTACAATACTCAGAAGGTGAGGACAGGGACTATCACAGGAGGTCAGCAACAAGATCCATGTCAGGGCAAGCGGCATGTACTGAACTGTGGCAGCAGACTCTCAGAGTCCTGATGAGCCTCACCTGGCCCCACATCTAATGCCCATTGCTCTAGGAGCCACATTTCAGCTCAGCCCTGTCTCCTGGATGGACCTGTGCTGTAGGTAGTCTGTGTCCTGGATGGATGCCCTCAGACACATGGTCTCATTTGTCTCTACTCCTGCCTCTTGCCCTTTCTCCTGGATGACTTTGAGCCACTGTTGCCTCTGGTCCCATCTCCTCACTAGACCCTGACCAGGATTCAGCAACAAACGTACTTTTCAGCTTCTGTTGTCAGGACCCATGTCTGAGCATCAGCCATGGGAGGCTGGTGCTAGATCAGCAGAGAAGGAACTGACCAGCTAAATTTAACTCTGCATATTAGAAAGCTACATAATGGCTGGCATCCAGGCTTGCTGAAGGGATGGGTTTTCTGGATGGAAGATACAGGCTTCTGGGTAAAGTGAGGATTAAGATCAAGTTCAGCAGAAGTGGAAGAGCTGAGATAACTACAGAGTTTTAGAATCCCCCAGAACAATAATGCTGGATTTTACTGGCAAAGGTTTCCTTAATTAGGTTTGGAGCGGGTAGGTGTTGCTGGACTGCAGGTTAAGCCAGGGCTGCTGTTGGGGCCAGGGGGGACCTCGGCCAGCAGCTCTCTCACTTGTCTTTCATAAGGCTGTTAGTAAAATCTGGTGCCAATGGTAAAAATAGTCACTGTTTCATACCCCAAGAGTGACTTCGCTTTTGGGTTTAAAAAACCTTCCCCTGTCATTACAAGATGTAAAGAGACGAACACATGAAAGACATTTGCAGCACAGAATACGTAACTGGAATCAAGCCAGGATCATTTATGACTTGATGACCCCCACCTCAGCATAAACATATCAAAAAGGGACAGCAGCAAATCCTTCATGCTGTGCTGCACAGAGTCTGGTATTAATGACTCTGCCAGAAACGTCGTGAACAGATCAGAGCTTTTTAAATTGGACAATGTGCTTCCTGGAAGCACTTTTAGCCTTGATGGTAATAGGAGCTGTTGTCACATTATCATAAAGGTCTCCCAAATGAGATCTAGTCCGATTCTGCAGCAGATGTTGAACAAGGATTGCTTGATCTTAACCTGTGTCTCAGCTGCAACTCTGCTGCTGGAATGAGAAGCCAGTAAGGCCAGAAAGTGACACAGAAGAGGACTCTTCCTATTTCATTTGAGACATCAGGGAATTCCTCCAGAAGCCTCCAAAGTCTTTCCCCAGTTCGGCAGCTAACCAGAGCAAACAGTTATGCACATGGCTCTCTCTTAAGAGGAAATCAACTTCCTACCACCGTTTCAGAGCACTGGTCTGGTTAGGTCTGGAGGGAAGAGCTAAGTCACAGCTGCCTTTCCTTGCTGGTCTGGCCCAGCAGAGCCAGAAGGATGTTGTATCAGCCCACCTAACCACTCACTTGGTCCCAGGCAAGAAAAAAAAAAAAAATTATTTTTTTTTTAACAAAATTTAAGCATTTCTGTATCTTAAAAAAAAAAAGAAAATAACAAAAATCAGTTAACATAAATTTCAGGTTTGTCATTTTTAATTAATCCATGGCAGTTCACCCTATGCTCAGCCAGAGCTGTGCAGTAGTAGGTCAGTACTCTGTGCCACCAGCGTCCTGCCTTCCACCTTCACTGCTCAGCCACCAATATTCCACGAACAGGCACGGTCATCCCCTTTTTATACATACAAACTTCAGTTAAAGCTGAAACTGAATGCTTGCATCCCATGCCTCAGGAGCAGCCAGCCTTAGGGTTTAGGATTAGGCTTTGGTCACTGGGCTTTCTGGTGCTGTGCTCAGGCAATTAAACTATATTCTTTGGGCTTTGCATAAAAATAAGTCCCCATTTTTCAGTAAGAAATCACCTGTAATGTAACTCTACAGGACCTGGGGTGTGCTCTGGGGTTCAAATAATGCTGGTTGCTTTCTATTCTAGACAGAGCAATAAAGAGAAGTAATTAAGTTAAGACAACAAAATAAGTCTTTCTCATTTGCCAGCTGTAAAATATTTTAGTGCAGGGAGAAAAATAAACTGAAAACTGAAATTTTGAAAACTTTTGTTTCGTTAGTGGCATTGTACCTCGTCAGTAAATACGGCGAGAATGAAGCTGGATTGTCCTGCTCCGAAAACATTGGCATGGATCCTCCCATTATCCAGAAGCGGAAATACAACACAAGAATCACCTTCAAAGAAGAACATCTCAGTTAGCCATGCACTACTAAGAAGAACTAAGGGCTCCAGCAAGTATTTTGTTGTGACAGCTCTCTATGCTCTGCTCTGGGCTAGAAGTGTTCCCCCCCTTTCACATGTGCATTACTGACAGCAACTGGCATATCGCAGCTATCCATGACAAAGGCAGCATTTTGAAGGACAAATCCGTCACCCTGCTACGGCTCAGACTGCGAAGTTTTGCTACTGACCTCTGCCTAAATACAGAGGGAAAGACAGGGCTGATGTCTTAAAAGCGGTTACCATTCACCCCTGCTGCCACAGGTCTAAGGACAAGCTTCACCGGTGTATCTCACGCTGTGTAATCCTAATCCCTGGAAGGACTTCTGCAGGCTGGCACTCCTCCACCTTTCTGGGCACCACTGGTCACCGCAGGAGAAGCGAAGGGATCCGGCTCCTAGAGCAGCACAGGGAGTTGCACAACCAGCACACCCCCGTGGAGGTGCCTGTTTTCTCCCCAGCCTCATGTCAAGTCCTGTTTTGCAGCACGCCAAGCAGCAGGTATTTTCAGGCAGAGCTTTTCTTGTGACTCTTACCGAGCCCTGCACTGAAACTAACGGCATGCCACTGAAAAGTCAGCCCAGCGCCAGAGAGTCCCCGGGTACGAGGGCAGGAAATACTTGCAGATGATTACATGGTTGTAAGGGCAACCACTATAAATTAAAAGAAAATTTGAACTGAAAACACAGCAATATTCCTGTCTCTTCCCAGCTGAAGTTTTCTAGACTGTTTTCCAAAACTAACTTTGTGTTAAGATCTACCATCTAAGCTTTCTGAGTCTTTTGGGATATTACCACGCAACATTCTTTCTCGTTACATACACAGAAATAGAGTCAAGTCCATTCGTACTCACGTAGCTTATCACCAAAGCAGCTCTCTTCAAAAAAGGCCTTGCAGTATACAAGAAATTCTGGTTGTTATTTGCAGTTAAGTAGCTGAAATATAAGGAAACAAAGATTTGTTCAAGTATTTTGAAACAATAACTCATTTTTCAAAGTGGAAAAAAAGCTATACATTGTTTAATCACCCTAAACTAACATGCAGTAATGATGACATCACTCTTCCTCTTCAAAGCCCTTTCCACATGACTGAAGTAAAATATTGAGAGCACCTCAAATAATATACACCATAATACATTGCAGTTTCCCTATCAAAATCTGGTTTGGTTTTGTTTTTATATCATCAATTAACTCCTTAATCCTCAGAAAACCCCAAACGTGTGTCTCACTAAGATTACTGTCTTCAGACTCCCAGAAGACCACACCAAGACACATTTTTAAAAGGTCACCCAAACAGAGCAATTCAATTTTAGGCTGTGATTAAAATGCAAAAACTCCTTGTTCCCAACTCTCTGCTCAGTCTCTAGAGATGCAAATAGCCATCTAGCAGAACTGAATTTATTTTAAGCTTTTTTTTTTTTAAAGTCTATTCTGCACACAAGTTTCATCAGAAGTCTGCTGACAAGGTGTTATGATAATTAACTGCACAGAGACAAACAGACAGGCAGCTTTATTGTTGCAGGAATGTTCATAAAAACCTTCCTGTTTCTCAATAAGTAAAATTAAACCGTACCTGGAGCCAAAACTACACATTTATTTTAATATAGGGTAGAAGCACTTGCCAGTTCTAAGGAGTTTTCTTAACATAACAAACGGTGCCATACCTATGGCATTAATTCAGTGATAATTCCATTTCCATTGAACCTTACAGAGGCTTCATCATTGTAATAAAGCAATGAGAAACAAAAAGAAATACAGAAGAGACAACAGGAATATTTTAAGCATAGAGGAGCTAGAAAACTACTGGAAAAATGACAAATAATTTTAAGAATTTATAAATATCAAGTAAACAAAATAAATTCAGAATGAAAACATTTGCAGGTTCCTCTGTGTAACATACAATCAGTATTGGGATACTCTATTTAAATGATTTACAAAAACTGCAGCATGAATCGCAACACCTGCACGCAACTTAGCTTTCCGAGCATGAAAGCATCATACGATTCTCCCATGACCATCCAGCACATAAAATGCCTCTTACTTCCTCTCCAAATTCCTCAAGACAGACTATCATCGGATGGCTTCCACCCTTCAAGTCTTCAAAAAAACATGATTGCAGCACTTCCTAATACTGCCAAGAGCCTTTAATGTCTGGCTTTTTGTTCAAATTTTCTATAGTAGGAAGTTTGCAAGCCTGGTCACCATGGCAAGATGGAGAAAGGATTACACTGCAGACAAAAGCACCAGGGGCAAAGCCAGCAAGAAACAGAGGCAGCATTTAACAAGAAGAAAGAATTATGTCTGGGTGCTCTCTACGAAATAACTGCTCTTCAGAAAACTTTCCCTAAGTGTCATGCCTAAAACTTAGGAACCACACCATACATTGTAAAGCAAGCCAGATGACTTTCAGTCTTTGGTGTCTACTTATTTACAAATGTTGACATTTAAGCACCGAATCTGACTTAAATGTCAGACTAGTCTTCAAGGGCTGAACTCCGCAAAGCGCAAAGTTTTTTGAGCTCCCACTGATTTTAATCAGGCTCCAGCAAGTACAAGTGAGATGAAACTAAGCCTTCAGCTTTCTCTCTCCATGAAAGGTCAGGCTGGCCTTCAAGCATTCATCATGGCCCTGCTCCAAAGCCCACCAGAGCCAAAGGGAAAGGCTCTCGGTGACTTTAATAGCATTTGGATGAAACCCTGGTCTTTTGTTCCCTACTGGAACCTTTTATGAAATTCAACCCCCTCACAATTTGCAGCGGGAACAGAAGTATTGGGTTGCGTTTTGTTTATATTTTTATGGGTGGAGGGAGAAGAGCCCTCTATTAATCATGCTGCCTGACTCTTTTCAAGAACCTGTTTTCACTCACTTGTAGTTTTAACTAACTGCAACACTTTAGGCAGAAGTACTCCATTACAAATATTTGCTTTAGGTGGAATTATTCTGGGAAAAAAATCAGCCAGAACAGTTCAGCTTTTTCTCCAAGACTTCGATTAAGAGACAGAGGAGCACTTTTGGCAGTGTCAATAAGTCTGCCAACTTCATCCTTGAGAAACAGCATCACCTCACACCAACGACCTAAAACTCATGAGGTGGCCATCACCTCCGGGCCATGGGTTTGCAACCCTCCAGAAAGCCACCCACAGTCGGGCAAGCTATAAACTCAGGGGGCAGCACCTGTGGGGAGGTGGGGAGATACAACCCCCCTGCTTTCTCACGCTCAGCGGGGATCTGGCTTTCAACAGATCAAGTCTGTATCGAAGATATTCCAGCTGGAACAACTGCTAGGGACAACATGCTGTTTGTGAAGGCAGCCCTTCAGAGGTAAGGGTAAGCTCCACTTTAGGTTGCTGAGGCTCAGGACGCACATCTGTACTTCAGAGCCTTGCAAACACCAAGCTAGGTCTGGAGACCACCATACAGGAACCCTCCTCACTACCGTCTCTCTGCTCCCTCTCAAGCCTGGCCTGAGCAGAAAACTAAGGCCAGAAAATTAATGTAAATGGAAGGCAGTAGCTGCTCTTTCATCCTTGGCAGTACAGTGCGGGAACGCTTACTCTTTAAATATCTGGATTTTGACTTTTTTTGTCTGCCTATGAGTAACTAAAATGCTGCCCACATCTCACACCTTCCCTGTGGCAAGCATAACAGTACGCAAGCTACTAAACACAGTTTCAAGGTATGACTTTACCTGCAAGTCAAACTGAATTTGATGTGCTCCACCGAATTGCAGGGTGGCTCTGGCTACTGCAGAGCAGGCCTTTTTGATGGTTGGACTTGATGATCTTCAAGGTCTTTTCCAACCTTAATGATACTATGATTAAAATCCTGAAAGGCCCCTTTATGGAGCAGTTAACATCTCCAGGAAAAAAAAGAAACCCCTGCATTGACACCAATTTCAAATCACCACTCTGTGCTGAAGAGCAGGTGGGCAGCAAGCAAGAAGGAACCAGAATGAAAGCAATGGGTAACTGGGACTGGGTGATACAAGAGAGTTCAGGGCGCCCTGAACTTTCTGATCCTTCCTCCAAATGCTTTTTGCTACTTTGCAGCTTCGGTTAAGAAATGTTTCTTTCTGTAATAGTTCAATTAGGGAGCAAAGCTTTTCCATTTTGAGAAAGCTGCTGTCCTGAAGTCTATCTGGAAACCACAAAAGATAACATGGTTCACTGCTTGGTAATCCAGCTGTCTGCCCATCAGATCAACCTGTAGGAGCGGCATAAATGTACAGGTTATGCCCAGTGCATCAAAACTTTACAAGAACCATGTGGTTTTCCAGAGTACCTTATTGAGGCTACTACTTGTTTCAGGAAAGGTAAGTAATAAAACATCTTATGTCTGGTGCAGGTAAAGAACAATACACAGTTTATGTGTTAAAATCAAATGAACTGCAAACAGGACCTGGATGGGGAATTTTGTTAGATGTCAGTGACACACAGAATGTAAAATGCAGCAGCATTTACATTTTACATGTAAAATTGCAGCTTGCAAAAACATCTGAAGTTATGTTGAATGTCGCTCAGACAACCTCACAATCAGCCAAAGCTCGCTATTTTGTCTTTAGCTAGGACTATCAAAGAAATTATTATTACAACGGTTAAACTGTTTTTTACCTGTTTTAAACAGCTGCCTTGTATAAAGTCATTCACAGGTCAGATTTCCATGCATTTGCCAACTACACCAGGCTGCCAAACATCCCACTGTTCCTGGGAACCACTCCCTACCACCGGCTCCATGCTGACCAGCGTTAGGTGGCTCCCGATGCCAAAACACATACACGCATTCACCCCCACATGAGAGCGGGCATGGGATGGATATAGGAAAACTGTATTGACAGTAGTTCCGCGCAGCAGAACACCATCTCCAAAGCAGGTGAACGTTTCAAGGTGAGGGTCTCCCAGATTTTCACAATGAAATTATAAAATTAAGAGGAGGAAATCCAGATCGCCAGGTTTGCTAAACGAGCGCGAAAATAGCCCATCTGAGCGGAGGTTCCACCTCTGCTTCATGCCAGCTTTCCCACAAAGCAAACCAGCATGTAATTGCCTACTCGCTATCTTTTAAAAGCCTTTCAGAAATACTCCCTGCAGCAACCAGAATCACAACAAACAATAAATCCAAGAAACGCTTAATAATGCAGGGACTTCTCTCGCACAGTTCGAGCGGAGGCCAAGACAGATATTTGGCAGCTCCAGCTTCCTGAAAAGCACGGCTCATCCTGAAATCAGTTACATCATCAGGGCACTCGGAGGTTTTATAATTGAAGACAGCAGGGTAGGTGGCCTAGTAAAACTCAATACCATGCAGTTCACAGGAATGTAAACTTCCCTGGTACCAGATGGACTCTGTGTTAATCAAAACAAACTTCTCGAAGAAGCAGGCAGCCTTTTTAATTTGCCTGTGCCACTGGAGGCATCTAGAGTTCACAGAAAGGAGCGGGGCAGCTCCTCAGCTGCCATTCACTGCCAGGGCTGTTTGAGCTATCGAAAACTGGTATCGGCAACACATTTATCCCATGCTATAGCTGACTCAGCTTTGGTATAAAACATGAACTTGTTCTTGTGTTCTCTTTGAAGGCTTTCTCAAGGGAAGCAAACAACCGATTAAGATGTATGATGGATGGTCCCCATCAAGGACATCTAAAAGACCAACATAAGTAAGCAGTAGAACAAGCTTTGGTAATTCAAGAGCTTGTTTTGGCCAGGTCCCTCCGCTGTGAGATCATTGCTCCAATTCATATTCTCAGGAAACAGATCCAACTCCCAGCAACCGCCAGTGTTTTGAACTAACACTTTCAAAACCCTCATACTAAAGGAAGGCATTAGAAGAATAAGTATAAAAGCAAGGCTGTTAACTTAATTATTGATAACAGTAAGACACCTCTATTCAAGATATTTTTAAACTTAAAAGGGGCTATTTTAAGTGAATGTCAAAGTTTTAGGTCATGGGTAGATGCACATCTAGCTCCAAACCAGCCTGACAGACTCCCCTGCTGAGAATGCAGATTTTTTACAGGAGCCATATTTTGTCTCTAGAGACTATTCTTACCTTTTGTACTAAAGGATGACTTCCTTATAATCTGTCCAGCAAGTTGTATCTTATTTTGGAGAAGTATCATTTCAACCTAGCTTGGCCTGTATTCCTCCTTAAGGACAACCATCAAGGGCTAAGTGTACATGATGTCCCAGGAAGAAGAGAGGAGTGACAAATCCATCGTGGAGTAAAAAAATTGAATTAAAAACGAAAAACCAATACATTCCAGACATGTCTGGATTTTTAAGTTGCTTAAAATACCTGTCAATGCAGGGAAATAAAATATAAGTCATAGCTACAGGTTTTGCAAGGGAAAAAGACAGGCCCTCCTTCTTCCCTCTTTATGACTAGTCTTGACATTCCCCACAGCATGTGTGGCATCCTTGCTCCTTATCTCCCCAGAGAGCCCTAAACCCCAGCCACCACTACCCACACAGACCCAGATGCATAAACACACACAAACAGAAGGAGTTTTACAGACTCTTTAGGGGGCCATAGACAGATTTTATGAAAGTCGCAGCTGTTTTAACTCATTTGCACTCATAATGGCACGTATTCTTATTCTTTGTGTACATTTTCAGATGTGACCACTAATTTGGGGTTCTTGCTGTTCATTGGATTTTTGGAAAAAGCAAAGCAGGGCATAACAGCATTGGTATATACAGCAGAGAAGGCAATCCCACTTGTGCCTTTTACTTACTCTTTTAGGCAATACATATCTCATTCTGTGTGGGATGAAAGTGGAGGAAGAAAACTGGGCAGAACAGGGAAAAGAAGAGAGAGAGGCACAGTAAGGGATCAGGAATAGAAAGAGAAAAAAGTAAACAGATCAAAGATGTGACCAAGAAGGTGAAAAAAGGCTTCCCTTCATACCAGACATTCCACCGATGTGATGAGAAGACAAGGTTGAGCAGGGCTAACAGGAAAAATAAGACCTCATCAAAGCACAGTCACCTTCCACCAGATCTCAGGAAACCAAAGCACTGTGCTTGCAATTTAAAGCTTCTATCGATTTCAGCCATTTTATTTCCTCTGCATCACACACATCTGAGGCATTGAAATCCACCCTTAGGCTCGTTATTCCCTGCCTTAGCCCAGTTACAGGCTGGTATAGAGGTATTTCAAGTAACTGCAGTATAAGCAGCACCGATAGCAGCTTTGGCTGCTCCATGCATTCAACTACAAACGCCTATTTTCAGTTGTGTATTCTTTTGACAAGCTTTATTCATTCAGGCTGAAAGTTTCCCTTCCAGGAGCTTGTGTCAAGCTGAAATTGTTTTCTTCCTTGAAAGTATCAGGTAAAAAAGTTAGGCTGTTCCTGAAAAAGCAGTTAGAGAGATTTACCCATATCAACAAGTCGTGCAACAACGTTATTGGGAAAACTTCACTGGTTCCATATTTTGGAGCAGGGATTTGAAATTTAGTAGAGGGACTACGGAGATACTCCTGTTGTTGCTTTCAGCAACAATTCACTCCGCTTCTGGGCATGTGACAAGCCACTGGGAAAAAAATCTCTATTTGCAACGCTCACTAGAGATTTGTATCAATTCCCCAGGGTCTCTAGCCCTGCCAAACACCATCTAGCAGGAGCCTGCAAGAACAGCATCAGACTCTCCTTGCATTGCTCGGCAAAGCCATTGATATAGGAATCCCTCTCTCCTACAATACCTGTGTCCAGCATGGTGGATTCCATTTGCTTGGACTGCAGAGGGCCAAAAATTTGTGTCTGAAGAAGAGGCTATGGGAGCATGTGTTAGAAGGAAGAGAAGAGATAAAGGAGAAAAAGATAGGCACAAAGAAGAAAGGGACAAGAACAAAGAGGAGCCAGGAAGGAGAGAAAGGCAGTGAAAGATGGAGATACTGAGGGATGGGATGCCATCCAGAGGGACCTGGACAAGCTCGAGGAATGGGTCCCTGTGAACATCATGAGGTTCAACAAGGCCAAGTGCAGGGTCCTGCACCTGGGTCGAGGCAACCCGCGTGATCAGTACAGGCTGGGGGATGAAGGGATTGAGAGGAGCCGTGCCGAGAAGGACTTGGGGAGTACTGGCGGACGAAAAGCTGGACCTGAGCCAACAATGTGCGCTCACAGCCCAGAAGGCCAACTGTATCCTGGGCTGCATCCAAAGCAGCATGGCCAGCAGGTCGAGGGAAGTGGTTCTGCCCCTCTACTCTGCCCCAGTGAGACCCCACCTGGAGTCCTGTGTCCAGCTCTGGAGCCCTCAGCACAGGAAAGACATGGACCTGTTGGAGAGTGGCCAGAAGAGGGTCACAACAATGATCAGAGGGGTGGAACACCTCTCCTGTGAGGACAGGCCGAGAGAGTTGGGGTTGTTGAGCCTGGAGAAGAGAAGGCTCCAGGGAGACCTTACTGCAGCCTTCCAGTACTTAAAGGGGGCTTATAAGAAAGATGGGGACAGGCTTTTTAGCAGGGCCTGTGGTAATAGGACAAGGGCTAATGGTTTTAAACTAAAAGAGGGCAGATTTTGACTAGGTCTAAGGAAGAAATTTTTCACAAAGAGGGCGGTGAAACACTGGTGGTGAAACATTCTCAGATTGCCTAGAGAGGTGGTAGATGCCCCATCCCTGGAAACATTCCAGGTCAGGCTGGACAGCACTCTGAGCAACCTGGTCTAATTGAAGATGTCCCTGCTCACTGCAGTGGGGCTGGACTAGATGACCTTTAAAGGTCCTTTCCCTATTCTGTGATTCTGTGATATATGGAGATGTTCAGACCTCTGCTGCTGTCGGAGATCCAGCAGCAGTATCCAAGAAATCTGCTGCCACTGGAGCGCCATTCAGTTGCATCCCCAGCGGGCGCTCAGGAGCTGGACTGCGGCACTGGAGGCAGGAAAGAGCCCGCCTGCCCCAGAGCGGCTCCGCTTTCAAGGAGCCGATCTAGCACAAGCAGATGGACCCGAAAAGACAGGAGTCCTGGCTATCCTCTACAGAGCTGCCTTTGTGTCTTTGCACAGAAAATTGCTGGCAGCTCCCGAATACAGCCTTCCCCCAGAACACAGCACAGCATCCATGGGCCACGCTCTCTCTGCAGGGCCAGGCTTAGTAACGGGGCTGCCTGCAGACCCACCGCACACAGGCAGGGAGCATGGGGTCTGCGAGGTATCTAAAACACTCTCCCTAATCACAAGAAACAAGCTTACTCACCAGCTTTTATGTGAAGAGGGGAGGAGGTTATCCTCCACTCATGCACAAGGCTTCATTACTGTGAGTGGAAATTACTGAAGTGTCCCTGGGAATCAATTGTCCTAGCAAAAATTCACAAACAAACCATAAAAGATGCAGAGGCTTGCTGCATTGCTTTGATGCCCTCTGTAAAGCGTTTCATGTCAGTAAGCACACACTGGTCCAACTGGTCTGCTAAATTACAGAAGGAACCATGGTTTAAAATATAATTTAAAATAATGTAGGTGCAATTAGGGAATTAAGGCTCTAATTCTTTGCTCTTGTCTTTGCCCAGGACCCTAGTAAGCAAACTTTAAAAAAAAGAAGAAAAGAGAAATTTAAAAGTTTACAACAGGATGGAAGAGGAGGAATAAATCCATTCTATCAGTAAAATATGGCAGAGAAAGAGCACAGAAATCACTGTGAGACTGTCAGTCTCTTTCTGGTGAGCCTCCTGCACTCTGCACAGCAGAAGCACACCTCAAAGTAGGAAATAATACATACCACTCCTAGCAACAGCAAACCATCCCGGCTTCAAATCCCATGCCAAAAAAGATCAAATAAGGATGAGGAAGGGAAAAAAACCCACAACACCAAAAAACAAAGAGAACAGGACAAAACAGAAACCACCATATTCAGGCAGTCTACCTACTCCTCCTGGACAAACACATGGCACCACGCAGGCAACCAGCCCGCAGCAAACGCAGTGAGGACTCAGCCAGGAGCACAGCCCAGTGGTAAAAATGCCCGGCAATGGCAGGAGCCCAAGCACCCAGCCCCGAGGTGGGGATGGATGCGGTTGCCCTTACCACAACCACGAGGACATGCTGGGAACAGAAAAGAGCTCCCCTAGAGAAAAGACCCATCACCTCCTCCCTCCTCCATGCATCAGCCCTAAAAAAAGTGATAGGCACTGACGAGCAGCACAGGGAAAGGTAAGGGTCAAAATCCCAGCTCCTGAAACAACTCTTTTAGGATTTTAAATAACTTACTGGTACAGTGTTTGACTTGAGGAAGGAGGGGAAGAAAACAAACTTTTACAGCTGAGCCTGCTTTCAATCAGGGCAAATGTTCAGTTTGAGATTTTTTCTTACATGTTTGCTGAACTGAATTCTACTTTTTAAGTCATCATTTGGGGTCAGCCCAAAAAGAAACTTTTTGCAGTGCTTGGAGAGGCACATAATGTTTTAGTTGTGAGCATTTCTGGTAAAAAAATTGGAAGTGGTAAGTGAAAATCTGGTTTCAGAAAAAGACGTGGGCACAATTTGCAAAGAAATGCAGGGAGAAAATAAGCACCTGAAATTCCCTGTAAATGTAGCCTGAAGAGTATTGCTTTATTTCAAAACCTATTTGTTTTGATTTTTTTTTAATTCTTCTGTAATTTACTTGTAATCTGAAACCACTTGTCAAATTCAATTTAAATTCACATTTTTCACTTAATTGAAGAGGGGAAAAAAATCATGTATCTGCAGTTTGAATCCTTGACTTTGAGATAAGAGGATGGAAAAAGGAGCAGTTATCACGCTGCTATGATGGGCGGGGGCACTGTGGACCTTCAGGACAGTAAAACAAGAGTATGTACGGGGAGTTCACCAGCGCTAACATCCAAGATCCAATTTATGGACATCTAGAAACAAACAGCAAGTGGTAATGAGAAAATAAGTGAAAACAAGCGATAGGTAAAATTTGGGGGGATGACGACATTCATGCATTTAATAATCTTCCCTCTGCCTTAGGCTGCCTCTGCCTTAGGACAGTGAGGTCTAAGATCTAGGGCTGAGTTAAAGGACCATGTTAGCGCAGTTTGCGGGAGCAGGAGGAAGCTAGCAGTGTGAAAGAGTTCGTGTACCAGGCACTACTGCAATAGCAATAGTCTGCTTATTGAGCTGTTAATGAAGATGGCAAAGCTTGCGTGGATTCTCCTGAAAATGTTCGCTAGCTTAAAAGAGGTTATAAGCTATTCACTTACACTGAGAATCTTCCCAAATTCACACAATGGAAAGGAAAGGGATGGTTCTTGTTTCGATCCTTCTGCGCAAAGCCACCAGTAGCAGAGACACTAAATTCAGCTGTATCATCCTCAGACTGAAGCTTGGCCTGTTTTCCACAAACTTTTCCTTCAAAATGAAACCCTACTTAAAAAACAGTTTATTGGATGTCAGTGCTAAATACTTCAGGAAGAAGGTATTTCCTTTCCGGAAAATTCTTAATCCGACATTTGATCTACCATGTCCCTTTGCTTCTGTCAGATTAAATAAAGCAATCTGTAAATCTGTCACAGCCATCTCTAAATACCAATTAAATGGTTAAAAAACCCCTACAACCTTCCTCACTCTTTTCTTGTTAGGAAACTGTCATTTTTAACATCCTCAGAAATAGCTTGTTCTTTTTAAATATGAATGACATGAGTCTGTTAGCAATATAGTGAAGAAGCAAAATAACAGTCTTCAGAGCTGTATCCTTTCAGAGAAACTTTTTGATGTTTGCAATCAAATGCAACTCAATGCCAAAGTTATACTGCAACACAGAAAGAATCTAAAAGAAAACAATTCAAAAATTGGCAGCAAATTACTTCTTTTGTCAGCAGCCCTGTAAGTAAATTGTGCCTGTGCTATGACTGTTGGCATGAAATACCAAACACTATACTTCCAATAACTTTTATCTCTGTCACTTTTCCACACAATCATCTACACACAAATCCTTAAATTCTTCAAATTAAAAATGGACTGGTTTTTTCATCACAGGCACTCATGGTTCAGTTATGATAGGGTTCATCTGTGAAAAATAAAAATTAAAATCTGCAATAGCCAGCAAAGATTAGTGGCTTACTTTAAATGGATTTCCTCTGCAAAGCTATTCTTTATATCTCATCTAAACAGATAATGAATGGTAAAAGCCAAAAGCACATCAATAAAAGAATAATTCTGAAACTTGGCAAAATTATAAAAAATAATTGCATTTTATCCTATTTTGACCACAATTCAGTCTCATCTATTTCCAGAAAAAGAAGACCGCAAATGTGCAAATGTTCCAGTCTTCTTTAAGTCACTGAGATATTTGCTTTGAACTGCATTGGCAACTTCCAAAAATAAGCAGTAGCAAGAAAACAACATCATTTTGTAGTCTCCATCTCCACAGAATCTGGTATTTAAAAGCCTGGCAAGCATGAAAGAGCCTGCACAGTCGCTCACTGGAAAGCTTACAGGATGTTGCACTTAGCTAAAAATATGAGTAGCTTCTGTCTTGGGGATTCTGCAGCAGCCGGTAATGCACCCCTCAAGCACATCAAACTTTTACAGGATGGGGCTGGAGCTGACAGCAAGTAACCAAACCTTCCCACCTAACTGATAGCCTCTCTCCCCCAGACACGCCACGCCAGAAGGCACACCACCCACGTGACCTGAAGGAAACCCATGAAAACGCATTGTGAAATTTGGTCAAGGCTTTGTCACCCTCTGGTGTAGCTGTGGTCTGGGTCGTTCCGGTAGACCACAACCAAGATCATTTTAACAAGGTCATCCAGTAACGAACGTCCCTTCCACAGCCCCACCGCGCAACGCAGCTCCACGCTGCCGAAGGGACGCCTGCTCTGGCACCGCGTGGGGCATCCTCCGGCATCACACCTGTCCCACAAGCCAGCCAAAAGGAGGGTGAGAAGGTGTGGGCAGACAGGCCCTGGTGGGCAAGAAGGAGCCACACATCACGGGAAAGGCTGCGGGTCCCTCAGAGGATACTCCCGTGGTCTGTGCTCGTCTGGACTCCAAAGAGTGATAGAATCCGGTCCAAAATGATGCAGATGTCCAGACAAGTGGCAGAGGTGATGGAGGAGGGGAAAGGATAGAAGCGGTATCTGAACTACCACAAACACATCTGCTTATTCTTAAGGGACGGTGGTGGCTCTTGCAGGACCATTGCTGCAGAGGTGCATGGACACAGCTAGGACCTCGGCCTCGATGGCCACCAGAAGAGTCGCTACGGAAGAATGGCGGCACAGCCACTGCACCACAGCATGGCGGCAGTCCCGCTGCAACTAAAGCAGGAGAACCAATTCTCCCAAATTCACTTGTAAAGAAGCCCCAGGACAAGCGATGCTGCAACAAAACTGATCTGAAGGTTCTTGCATAGATTTGCTCCCAGGAAACTGATATTTTCATTAAACTAAGAGATTCTTTTTCTTTTCTTGTTCCCCATTAATATTTGCACTGCATATGTTTGATCCTATTATTAAACACAATATATAGCCCTTTGTTGAATAATTAAGAAAAGAGTACCAGCCAGCATGGGTAATATTGCCAGCCAAGACCGAAGACAGAAAGCTGCCGTTATTTCTGTATTTGAGTTATTGATTAAATGTAACATCCGTAAAGCAGCAATCAGAATTGCTATTCCACAAACATTCCCAGAGAAATAACGGCTTGTTCCAAGTGCCAATCACATATACTCCTGTGGTCAAAATGCAATTAAACAAGTAAAGCATCCAATATACCCACAAGCCAAACAAAAATAAATCACAGAAACCTGAACTGTGCAGCAAAAACAAAGGCAAGATTTTAAAAACATAATTCAAAAATAGGAAGTGTCAATACAAACTGTTGTTTGTAAGCCACTGTAAAAACTTTCACGTTACATGTATATGTGTTATTTATACACAGGGAAAAGGCTCTTTTTCAAAAATATGTCTCAATAGGAAAAATATTGTGAAACAGTAATGTTTTACTTATTCCAGAAAACTGTCTTTCTTTTTATCCTTCCTGGTTTGCCTATGAAGTTTTTTTAAGTGGTGAAATGGATGGGAAGAAAAACATTCTTGAATTAACTGTGTAAAACTCTTGCCCTCAGACCCTGAAGAAGGAAAGTTATTCTGAAAAAAGTAAACGAGTAAGAACAATACCAAACAAATGTACTGATTCAGCAGTCTCAATTTGATCACCACAAACTCATGCAGAGAGCAACATCTTCACCAAAGGCCACCAGGCTCACCAAGAGCGAAGAGCCAGAGGCAGAAGCCACGCTGGGGGACACCGAGGACCGCTCCGGCAAGACCCCGCAGCCCAAGCGAGCGAGCGGCAAGCGCTGCATGCTGCCATCTCCCACGGAGGGGAGAGGTCAGGCGGACCAGAGGACGGCCACACATCTTCAGTGAGAGCGTAAGCTTTCAAATCACACTTAGCTTGTGGATCCCGCATGGGTAAGAAAGGAGCAATCTCTAAACCAGCAGCAGTTCCTATTAAATTTGGCCATTGCACACCCCTCCCACGGTGCTTAGCATAGGAGGCACCTGCACGATGGACACCAGCCCTGGTTCAGAACTTCTCCTCTCGGTGAAGTCCTGCTCAGGGCAAGGGGTTACTGCAGTGTTTTGCAAGGAGCAGGGAAGTGGTGGAGTTTACCTAAGTGGCTGCTGCCTGCCAAAGCTTCCTCCAGAAAGCACAAGCTCGACAAAGTGCACTTTACTTGAGCAAAGCTATTGCGTCTGCTTCAGTTTTCTTTCCTTGAATTGATAGCTCAGGGCTGTGATGGAGAAGGCAGAAAAGGGCACTTTTCACAAGGGCCAAAAAGAAACAGATTTTACAAGATGGATGGAGCAAACGAAGGCAAAGTGTTGATGAACATACTGTGCTTTGGGCAACTTACTAAAACTCACATTACAAAAATCACTACAAATCATCTGCATCAGTTTACAGTCTTAACCAAAACATACATACTAGTTACCCCGCAGGCTGCTCACCTCAGGTAAAAAGAAAAAGTCTGCCCAATTCGTCAGTACCTATTACAAAGCAATAACCCACTGCTCCCTTTTGTTGGGTTTGGGTTTTTTAACCTCTTATGAGCTTGCTGTAGTGCCCTGAGCAGATCCAGGAGTCTCTCCCTTTGCAAACAGGCACCTAACAGCATGCCAGAGCGGCTGTCTCCAGAATTAGGACAGAGACGTCAAAACGCACAGAGTCAAATTGATCCGATCGATCTCTTGGAGAGTTGAGAAGCACACAGTCCTTGGAGACCTTTGTTTTTTCAATCTGCAATGAAAGGGCCTGGCAGTAAAACTGGAGAGAGCCAGTTTTATAAGCTGGGTGGGAAATGATTATAGAACTGTAGCAGTTCAAGGATCTTCCAGCTGCTTTAAATGATTTGGCTTCCTTATGAACATACTGAAGCGGGGGGGAAGAGAGAAAACTACTGAAGGTCAGCCATGAGTCCTCAATTTATTCTCAAACATTTAATGGAGAGATGGCAACAGGGGGAGGAAGGAGGAATACGGAGGGGGAATGGAAGTTACTGCATCGGTACATAAATACGGATTAAAGAAGCAGACCGGTTCCTGCAGTATTTTACACAAATGAGTGATATCAAGAGAGTGACAAGAGATCTGCAGCATTTACCCCGAGCTCCTCTGACCACAGCAGGCACACACTCAGGTGAGGTGTAAATTCAGATTCCCTGGAAAGCGCTGAACTGACCCCACTCTGCCACAGCTCAAAAGGCAGCTTTTATCGCTGCGTGAAATACCACTTCCCAAAAGGAACCGCAGCCCATTCTCTGCCTGCTTCGTTTGGTTTTCTCTTTTTATTACACAGGCTGAGCTATTACATGTGCCATACTAATAAGTGTTGCTGGGAAACAGTAAAATTTCCAAAATGCTTGGAGAGGAGGGGGCAGTTTGTTTCGGTTGAAAGTTTTTGTTATTTCAACTCCAGTTTGCACCTTTGCCAGCCCCACACTGCACTTTTGCAAGCTCCACAAGAAAAACAAGTGGCCTTCTATTGACCATCCTTCAGCAATCCAGGGTGGTTAGGACACAGAGCAGCATCTTAACACCTTCTCTTTCTGTCCCACGCCTGGGAAAAGTGTGACTGTTATTGAATCTAACTCTTTCTACATTTCTTATTTAGAAAACATCCAAAATAGAAACAAAACATGATGTTCACTGAAAAAAAGTATTTTTGTTTCCTTTTTGTTTTGTGTTTCAGGCTTTTTTTTTTTTTTTTGCAGATGGTTAGGGTTAATAACAAAAAACAATAACAAAAAACAGTTTGGCTTAAGCAAAGCTTTTTAGGGTGTCCAGTTTTGGGGTTTGTTGTTTTGGGTTGGTTTTTTTTTTTTTCATTAGGATGAATCTAATAAATTAATTTTCATCCTGTTGGGAGTCAACAGGAGCTCATGTATGTTCCCTTCCTCCTCCAAGGTCAGCAGGCTGCACTCTGCTTTCGTTCCTTGCTGGCACAGGCTGCACGCTGATTTTGGCAGCTCCTGTGCTGCCTGCTCGTCTGCTTGGGCACGGGTGAGCAGGCTGGTGGCAGCAGCCGCCTCCGGCAGGCACGGCGCCCGCCTCCGGCAGGCGATGCGGCACCGCCGGTTGCACGGAGGCTCTCCCTGCCCTTCACCCAGCTCCTGGGCACAGAGCAAGGCTTACATCCGGCTCCCTGGTTTTGACCTGACGCAAACATAGGTGTGGATGGAAGTATTTCAAGCATGTAATTGGGATCTTGTGTATGCCTCTCCAGTAACATTTCCAGAATAAATACTGTATTATACCGGATCTCACCCCTTGCCTCAGCCAGCCATCCCCCAATTGCACATAAACTCACTTTAAAACTCAAACATGCCAGATATTTATTTCAATTCCTTTTCTCTCTTACTGACTTTGCAAGGCCACATCTGATATAAATAATAACAGCATCCCCCAAGTTACAGACGAAGCAGCTGAAACCCTACAGACTCCATCCCACTTTCACTTCTGTCAACGGCCGCCTCGTGCTGATTTCAC
>NW_010512713.1:90309-117046 GCF_000687285.1 Phaethon lepturus
CTTTATTATTATTTTTTGAAACAGCTTTTGGTAGAGGGCCAGCACTTGATGAAGAACGAGACAATCCCACCGGGTGCCATTCATCCGCATCCTGCCAGCATTCCTGGCGCTAACCGACCCGCCGCTCGGGATTTATGACACTTGTGCGAGCACATCACTGCGTTCTCCTGCGCCCTTTTCTCTGCCCCTGCAACCATCACCGGACAGCATGCACCAGGAAGCTGCTCTCCCGAAACAAAGCACTGCGAGCCACGAACTAAAATCCTGGTGAAAGCTGTTGGAAACGCCTGCAAGAAGAGTAGCGGCAGCAAAGGGGGTATTCAGAAAGGTTAACTTTTGCCAAAGGAAACGAGCCTGCCCATGCACCCTTTTGATCAGCCGTGAAAGGGGAGGAGAGCGGAGGGCTGCTGCAGAGCCATCCTTCCCTCGAGTCACCCTCTGAGGACCCTCTCTCTCCATCAGCTACAGAGGGAGCTCACCTCCCTCGGACTCGCACCCTCAAAACCCACACTGTCCAGACACAGCTCAGGCTCTGACAAAAATAATTGCAACTACTGATGGAGAAAAACCACCTTTTGAGACTGGTATTTATTGAGAAAAAGAGCTCAGGATACTTCCACCCTCTAGGCAACCCTGCCTTTGATTTCCCAGCAACTGATGCCAGCTTTGATGGAAAAATACGTTGCCGAGCCTCAAAAAGCATGGGGCTAGCTTTTCCTTTGCTGCTCTGTGGGTCAAGAGACAGATTCATAAATGGAAAAGCTTCTGTCATCTCACAATAGCAGTACACGGACAGACTGCCTCTTGAAAGGAGAAAAATAAGAGACAACTACAAATAACGTTGATATGGTAACACATGTTTAAAACCAGTAATGAGAAGGCCAGAGGAGAGCTTATCCAGAGACCCAGGTGCCAGCCAGTCTCACAGCACTTTGGCAGAGGCAACTCTGGAAAAAGAAGGCAGGAATATTTGCTTTATGGCTTGCAGACTGTCTGTGTCAATGCCGCCGTACCTCAGCCATCCACTTCAGCCGAGACCCAGAGACCAAACAGTTCCCGAAATGCTGAACTTGGACGGGCTCTTTGGGACCGTGCACCTCAGGCCTGAGGGGAGCGCCTGGCTGCCCCACAGCCGCCGCGTCTCGCCAGGGAGGCCATCTCAAAAAAGAACCGAGCACGAGCTGTGCTGCAGGACGACTCCTCAGGGACGGATTTTGGTAACTATTACCCATGTCTCTTTGTATGTAAGCACACCTACAGTCTACTGCAGTACCTATCAGGTTGCTCTCCAGAAATGTATAACCCATGGTCACACTTCCCGTCAGGAGTTTCAAGGACTTCACCTCCAGAGCGCCAGAGTGACTGAGACCAGACAATCCATAGCAATGCCTAGCACGGAAAAAACCTGCAACATCACCACCACTGGAAATGAAGTGGGAGGACATAGGACGAGTAATTCCTTGCGCTCTCATACAAAGGAGCTAATGAGTGTGCTTGGTACAATGCATCTTCCCCCGCAAGTAAGTATTTTTGCCAAACTAACGTGCAGCTTTCCATCCCAAATGACTTCCCTGCTTTCTGCAGAAGTAACAGTTATCTAGCCTTCCAGATGTCCTCAAGCTGCTTCATGGCCACTTTTTGGAGCAAGCACGTGGAAAATACAGAACCGCTCCCAAAATGAAGCTAACTGTTTTATCGGAACTGCAGATGTGACTCCCAACACGCTTAACACAAACATTGGTTTCCTTGAGTGTATTTTCTAAGTCACTTCATTCAAGTCAACCATGCAAAAAAATCCCCAAACACACAAAGAATGATAGCTTTAATTAAAAAAAAAAAAAAGCCCCCCCAAAAAACCCTATCACCACCTGCCCAACCAGTGTTTCTTCAGCACTTCTGTGCCCATGCTGTTGCAGGGAATTTGCAAGACTATTTCACAGCTCTGCAACATCTGCCGCACACATGCCCACCCCACAGCAGCTGCATGGGGCTCTGCGGGAGCCAGGGCTGCAGGAGACTCTGGGACACCACAACAGCCTCCCCGTACAGCATTACAAACTCCATTCTTACATTTGGGTTTAACACTGAAGAAGTGGGTGTCCACTTCACCAGTTTTGTCCCGCTGATGACTTTACAACTCAGCACTGCGGTAACAGCCTGAAACAGAGACCTGTTTCAAAGCATTGATATTGGAGACTGAGAAAGAGGGCTGGTACAGACAGACAGACAGCCCTGGCATAGTTTATATGGGATACATTCAGGATCTTTACCCCACTGTGGGCTGACAGCAATCCAGAGGGTTTTGTGGTTTCCGTTCCTTTGCTTAAAAAAGGATGTGCTCCATTTTTTTAAAAAGAACAGCTGACACGTTTCAAAGTTTTCTTCTAATTTCTATCATGAGAAGAGAGAAGAGAAGGGTAAGGTTGCATTAAGGAAATACTGTTTTGGAGGTAAACCAGAGCAAAATGAACATTGTTTCTAAGCTTTCAACAGGGATGACTCCCACCTCCAGGAGGAAAGACACCCCATTTACTAAAAAATATGCTGCTATGAGACTAGAGCTTCATGTTACAGGAGTCAAAGAAAAGCAATTTTTTCAACCCAACTAACTTTTTTTTTTTACCTGTCTATTTTAACCCTAAAAACCCGTTAGATTTTTTTTCCTAGACCCTAAGGCATACACTTTTCTCCATGAGACTGAACCACTGCCAAGAGCACACTGCTATCTGAGGATCTTAACAGACTTTGCAAAAGCATTAATTAAAACTCACACAGCAAGAAGAAGGGAGTAAGGCTGGATCTTTTGTTTCACAGCAAGGAAAACACTACCACCACCAAAAAAAAAAAAAAAAGATTTGACAACATACCAACCATCTCAAAGAAAACAGGTTGCAATTGATGGCAGCGAGGTGATGCTGGCTGGGCAGAGGGAGGATGAGTAAAACGCAATGATTCTACTATGCAATATTGGGTTGGTTGAAATCGAAAACGGAGATTTAAGAGCCAGTTTTCTTAATCCTGGCCCTCCTCTGCTTTCTCACCACACCTACACAATTGCCACATCCAAATACACCATCCACAGCATCCAAAACAAAGCAGTTACTAATTATTGCATCTCATTATAAAGACGCCTCATCTGTACTTCTTTCAAGATTTATCACAGAGTCATTATTTCTCTCTGCAGCATGATTTCCCACTCAAGTGTGGAAAAATGAAGGCAATAGCTATTTAAACACAATTTGCAACACAGTCTGTATGTATTAATTTCTTACTGTCTTCTGGGAAGATTTTCCTACACTGGGTACCTAATCCGTAAATATACATCCATTTGCTTAACAAATTTGTGGACAAAGGAAAAGTAGAACTAAAGCAACAATTTACTTTCTACTGAATAGCACACATTTATTACTTTATAATACGTAAACATCATTCCATCAAAGTGAACTGAAGTTAGGAAAGCCATTAATATATCCTTACCAACATGGCAGGCCTAGAAAGCAAAATAAAGGGGACTTGTTCACATCCGACATCATTTGCTGGTTTTGTAATTGTTATTTCCCTTAAAAATAACAACACAAAGTGGTCTCTCAGTGAACAGCGACCGATCAGTAGTTTTGCAGACAGAAGAACAACCCGAAAAGCAGCAAGTTCAGCAGCAAAGCAGCGATGTTTTCCCGAAGGCAGCAGGTCAGGGGACATCGCAATTCACCACGCTCTGCAGCAGGTCTGCATCCAAAAGGTCGGCACGCATCCTCCGCAGGGATCCCCTCCACTTTGAGCCACCCAGAGCTAGGACAGTATGAGGGCAGGAGGAAATCAGAGGAAACACAAGGAGCAGAGCTGTTCAGGCTCTGTTTCTTAAATAAAGAGCTCCATGTGAAAGATTTTACTGAACTAGAAAAATAGAAGACTAAAAAGGAAATCTGAAACCCCTCATACTCATACATTTTCAGTTCTTTGCAGCTGCTACTCAGAGGAGATACCATGGCATCTATGCATGGAGCCATCTACTGCCTGACACCAAAGGGACCTCCTCACAACAGAAATGTTCAGTTTTCACATCAGGTCTGGAGACTGTACCACACAGTCTATTTTTGTTATGATAGAAAAAAACGTTTTGAGATCAAATTTGTTTCCAAAACAAAGGAATTCACCTCCCAAAGCCTGCCAGGGAGAGGGGAGGGCAACATTCCTTTCTCTACTCTCAGGAAATTAAAGTTACCCAACTGCTGGGAGGTGTTAAGAAGCCTGAGTCTCCTCCTAATGCCAATATTGAAAGGTGTCAAATGCCTTCACCTCACATTGCCATCAGATGATGGTGAGGGAGCAGAGCACCATGCAACCAAGCTCATGCAGAGCTTGTCTCCTCTGAACCAGAAACTCTTCAGACCACTAATATATGCAGCTCCAAGTTATTTCCTCTTTAGCTTTTTTTCCTTTAGCTAAAAAGGAGCTGGTGCCATCGCTGAGTAAAGGGTGCTGTTTAGTGCAGAGCTGGAGAGCCACTCCTCTGAAGCTACTGCTCCACAGCTGACAGACAGTACAACCCAGCCCGTAGAGGACTTCCCTCACCCAACAGCAACCTGAACTACAACCCATTGAACAGCAGCTACAGTATTGTCTCACATGTCCACAGAGGCCAGCTGTAGCCAAGGAAAGCCCCCAACTTCACCCAGTGGCTGAAGAAATGTCAGGCAGCTCTGGGGTTGTGCCAGGCGTGGGGATGACCATGCCTACACACCTTCCAAGGGAGACAGATGTTATAGAATTGCACATCCTTCCCCTAAAGACCCAGCAAACCTTTTAGACTGTCTAGCCAAAAAGGAGCAAGTCACTCTGTCTCAGTAAAAGGTACTCTTTCTATGGGACTTTGAGGACGAAATGCATGGCAAAGAGAGCAAAAAAGACTGACATCCCTCTGGGAAGTACAATACCAGGAAAGGAAAAACAATCATCCTTTTCTTAAACTATGATTTATATTATCTTTGCTTACAGGCTACATCATTTTCACATAATCATTCAGACTCTGACACAATGGGCAAGAAGCACCCCGTCAGCATGGCAAAGGAAGCCAATCACACTCATGAAAAGGGAACTGAGGTCTCCAAAAGGCCTGATATAATGAGAACTAACGACTCTGGGAGTCCAGAAGAAAGCAAGATGCAGCAAGTTTCTTGACTAACGTGACAGGAGAGTGTTGAAATTTAAATTTTAGGCCCAGTTTAAGTTTCAGTTCTCACCTCACAATTTATTTTGCACTAGTGTACAACAGGGCATAAGCAGGAGCAACTATCCAATGTAACTCAACTCAACTTCATTTTTCCTGTTCACCAGTTACCGAGATAAGGCAGGAGGTTCTCTACTGCTTCATTCTGTCATAAAAGGACCTTAAACATATTTGGTGGGGATACTGGTGGCATGTTTTTTATCCCACGCATTTACAGTTGCTGATGTTTTTTGTTCTGTACTTTCTCAAAATGGCTGCAAGTCAGAATGAAAAGCATAAGTTTCTGAAGCTGCTGAGATTTTCATGGCACTTGACCAAAGAAAATAAATAAAAATAAAAACAAGCACTCCAAACATTCCTTTCTCCTTGGCAAAAGCAAAGGCAGCTTCTCTGGAGAGTCTCAGCCATTGTCACTACACAAAGCTTGCCTAGACAATGCCATTAAGAAGGTTATTACATTATTTAGTAACAATCTATGACAATCCTCAGTGTACCCTCCCCAGGAACACTTATGAAATAAAGAGCTGCTTCCGGATTCTCACCCTTTAACACCAGTTCTGTACCTCACTTGAGAGTCCCTTCAGTTTTGTGTGCCCACACATTAACACACAGGTACACAAGGAAAAGATGACAAAAGAGATGCACAAACACAAGGGTTAAGTGGGCATAAATTGGCCATGGAGGCATTAAGGCTGGGAAAAGAAAGGTTTCCAGGCAAACTTGTCAGACTGTGGAGCAGCCTTCCAAGGGGAGCCATGGAGACGATCCAACTGGACACAAGGCAGCGCTGAGCCAATCTATGAAAAGGATTAGATAACTGGCTGCACGTGATAACAGAGGACTATGTCTGATGAGCCCAGTAGTCCCTTACCATCTGATGTTCCTTTGATGGAAGGAAAGAGATTACTTTAAGAAGTGACCACCTGCAGACTATCTTCTGGATTGTGTGGGTTTGTTTAGTTTTGAGTTTTTTTCTTTTACTGAATATAATGAAAGTATACCTCCCTTCTTGCTAAAGCCACAGCAACTTCCATCAGAGAAGCTATTTAAGAAAATAAGCATTAACAGATTGGAAAAGGTTTTTAAAAATTAATGGTCTAAAATTCACCAAGCCTAGTTTAAGAAGGTGAGAAGAACCCCAAAGGCAGGCTTAGCAAACCAGTCAGATCTGCACTGTTAGTCATCCCATTCGCTAAGCTTGCAGGGGCCTGAGTCTTGTCATGATACTGGAGCTGTGGAAACCTCAGCTGTACCGAACGCAAACAGAGCTGCAGCGATCGACACCAGCTGTTTGGTTGCCATGACCCAGTAATCATCATGATTATGTGTCCCAGTTACTGGGGGACTCTGCTAGAGGGATTAGCAGGTCATGATCATCACACTAAGCTCTACTCAAAAAAAGCATTAAACGTGAGGACTAAACATTCAAAATAATTTCCTGCTCAAGTACCTCAACGTTTGTGAGCCCGAGAGAAGACAAGCCCTAACTGGCAGAGAGCATTACCACTTCAAGTGATTGCGCTGGGAATCCCATGTCTCAAAAGCAGACCCTGGGAGCATCATCTGGACTCGCTCAAGAGCCCTGCAACTTCATCTAGTTGAAAACTGAAGTCCTCTTCAAATGTAACCTGGGGAATGAACACACCATAATGAATTCCCAGGACTACTGCCTCCCCAGAAGCCTCCTCCGTGTCCTGGCAGGATTACCAGGGGACCAATAACACACTGAACCACCACACTAAATCAAAGTCAGTAAGCTGAAACTGTGGGCCATAGCAGGGAGGCATCTTTCATGATGATGCAAAACATCTCCCTTGACTTGATATGGAAACAGCTCCCTTTAAGTTCTCACATATGTGTTTTCTTCCTTAATAGTTTTTTAAAGGAGATAGCGGACATAAGATCTGCCACCTATTAAAATATAAGTTTTGAAGGTAGAAAACACTTCTAGAAATTATCTTGGGAATCTTGCTGAACTTTATCATATTTGGAGTCATCATTCTTTCCATACAAGTGTGCACTTCATTACTTGATAATGGAACAATAATTGCTCTTCAGTAATACAAGATGTACCTCTAATTTGTAAGGTGTTTCTGAAGAAGTAATGACAGATGCTTAAAAAAATGAATGTGAGAATACGCAGCTTGTTATGTAAAAGATAATGGTACCCACGGAATAGTCCGCCAGCTGGGTCACAGTCTCAGCTGGTATAAAGAAACGACACGGATGTTCTGTCTTAGGTATTCTTAAACACTGAACCTGGAGGCAAATTAATCATATTACTTTGTGCTTTAATCTGACTAAATCTCACAAATGAAGTATCATCGACGTAGGTCAACACCTGACATCCCTGCTTTCCTGAGAGCTTCCTACACGCTCTATGTAAGGCTGCCAGCAATTCAGCAGAAGGCATTTTTCCTCCTCTGAAATTATACTTCCTGATTATAAAACATACTGAGTATGAAATAAAGATATCAGCATATATCTTTCCTTGTTTCTAAAACTAGATTGAATATAAAACCTTCTAGGAACTATAGTGTGAGGGACAATCTTTTTTTAAAAAGGATGTTCTATCCAAATTTTCTCTATCCCCTCTTCTCCAACTTTACTACTGTGAACAGGGGCTGAAGTGCAGCATTTGAAAGACCACGTGTTCACTCACAGCCCTTCCACACAAAATGTCAACTCCAGATTCTCAGCACTTGCATTCGTTAATGCCTGGCAATGCTTGCAAGATCAAGAGCAGCGCACCATTCAAATGTCATCTGTGTGTGCAGATGCGGTATCAAGTGCACCTCCTCATATGACTAATTTTCCAATTAAGATTGAAACTCTGTTGTGCTAGAAACACAACAAACACATGGGAAGATCTTGTTCTCGCCCCACAAGGATTTATTATCAAAGATAAGCTAATTTGACTCTAATCTACTTATTTTTACTCAGCAAAGTACTGACTTTTACAACATGTAAATTTTGAGCTGCAAAAATTAACTGTATTTTACTGTTTTAAAACAGCATGACAACCACAGGAAAAAATTCAGAAAAAAAAAAAAAAGGTTGGCAAACACTTAGAAAGCTTGCTTCACCTACTTTGATGCCATTACAAATACATTATTAGCAGGACCCAAGCTACCTAATCATGTACTCAGATCTGAACGAGTCTCAAAACTGCATCACGAAGATGACTGCTGGGTAGACATGCCCTGAGGAAGCCCAGCCTTTCCGTCTGTCTGGAAAAATGATAAAACAACTATCACAGACTGCAAAACTTTCAGCTAGGAGAGCCCTGTTTAATCTAGTGGAAAAAGACATAATGAGATGCAGTGCTTGGAAGCTGAAATTACATAAATCAGACTAGAAATAGGCACACATTTTTAACAGCGAGCACAGCATATCGCTGCAACTATCCACCTAGGGATACTTCAAATACTCCATCACATCAAGCCTTTAAAGTCAGGGCTGCTGACAGACGTGCAACACAGCTCAAAGAGAAATGCAGGTTTTACGCAGTAATTCTTAGACTAAGCTCTGTCTCTTGCATGATGCTCCAGCTCAGATTAGATGATCATAAATGGTCCCTTTTGACCTTAAAAATCTACAATAACACGCCTAGTAATGGTAAAAATGTCTTCAGGGAGTTGTAGCTCTGCACGACCCCAAGAGATCACAAACCGCGTGACAGTTTTGCACCAATAGCCCATGTCATTTCTATCCTGTACAAACTGTCTGAGGGCCAGGGACAGAGCCGGCCTGGACAGCTGGCATTGGGCACCAAATTTAGTCACTTGCTCCTTGGGTTTGCAACAGCTGAAAGACTGTAAAAAACCTTCATGTACCTTGATGAAGCCACTTCCACCCAAAACATCATCTGCCTGACAGTGTGAAGGACTTCGAGGAAAAAAAAGAAAGAAAAATGGGTTTAATTCACATTTCCCAGCAGAGAGTTACCGCAGTGTGGTCTTTATAAAAATGGCACAGCAGGAACAACAAAAGCTTCTCTCCTCCCCAAATAACTGAGCAATTTTAAAATAGCTAATCCTAGAAGCACTCTCAAAAGATTAGCTGTGGCTCAACAAACTTTAAAGATGATCATTTTTAATTTAATTTAAAGTTGAACAGCCTTGTGTAATAATGGGAAAGACGAAGGACTATTAGGGAATAATCTTGTTTACGGATCAGTGAACTCAGAAAATTGCCAAGGCACTGTGAAACGTATTCCTTATTCACACCTCATAATTAACTGAGTGCTCTGCAGAGACAGGATGCTGCAATATTAAAGTCATCTTCGTTATTAGAAAGCTGCTCATTTGGGCTGGGATGACACTGAGGAGGTCTCATTCGGTTCTGGCATTTCCAAACTCCTGGGAGAAAGCACCTTCAGTCCATCAAAAGGGCAGACTCCCAAAAGGGTAATGGAGAGCAGAGCAAGCCTTTGGTCTACAACAAAAGCATAGCTTGTGCAGAGAGGAAAAAACACGTTCCTCCTTCCCCAATGCCATTTGGGACCATTTCTCTTTTAAAGCCAACTGAAAGAAGAAAATACAGTTTTCTTAATTAATTCACATTGAAAAGCGCTTTTGATGGAGTCAGGAGACCAAATCAGATCAAAGTAAATAATGCAACAAATAGTGACATGACAGCCCTGGGATAGCAGCTATCATGGTTTGCACTGCCTAGATCTTCATACTTAAAAAACAACAAATGCTGAAGCTTTTAGCTTGTAGGAAAGGGGAAGAGGATAGGGGGCTCTATCTTTTCAGCAAATTTTAAGACCAAAATTGTCAATTTATTGGCAAAAATAGGAAGATTTTTGCTGAGGTAGATCTGCTTAAGATTTGGGAAATCCTGGATTAAGTCTCTGCTTTACACCAGATTTTGTTTGTGAATGCGGGCAAAGGCTCCGACTTTCTGCCCTTTGGTTGCAAAAGGTAACGCTACTCCCTGGCTGATGGCGCACAGGGACTCGGGCAGAGAGGACACGCACATCCCGGGTCCTGGGCAGCTGAGATAGCGGCTGCAGCCCCTTTGCACTGTAACTACACTGCAGAGGAGAAAACTGCTGAGACCGAGAAAAATCAATGAGAAAGACTCAGTCTCATGAGTGGTTATCTGAAGAAGCCCACAAGCTTTGCCCAAGCCAGGTTACTTTCAGTCATTACTCATCCCCAAACAGCAGTTAAGAAAGGGAAGATATATTGTAAACCTGTATCTAGGTAACTAAGACCCAGATACAGCAGCTACAGAGTTTGATGGTGTCATTTCTGGCCCCAAAAATCAGCCAGGCCCATCTTAGCTTAGTTCAGCATCTTGTTCCAGCCTTTCCCCTGTAATGGGGAACAGGCCAGGCAGTCGCAGGATGCTCTTCGGCCAAAGCCAGCGCATGGAATTCAAAACACGATAATAAAAGATACTCAGATTCTCCATTCAGGTTTTTACTGTATATCTCAATTACCTACACAGACTGCAGTCAGAACGAAAGAATAAATAATAAAGGAAAAAAGTGTGGTGCCATAAATCAACACTGAGAATGCAGCTTATGAATAGCTTAAGCATCCAGCACATTTAGAAGGAAACAAACAGAAACAAGCAGTAATACACTGAATAAAAATCCAAGGTGCCCCTGCATCTGTAGTAGGGCATGCTATTCCAAGATCTCCCCTTCTTCTGTGCAATTTTCAAAGGATCTAATAGAGATCAAAGAAGTACAGGAAAGGGTAATAAGGCTCATCAGACACACGGAATGGCTTTTGCATGAGGAGATACTCAACAGAACGGGGCTGTCCACCTGCAAAGGGAGTACATATAAAGATACTATAAAATTATGAAGGGCTTGGGGAAGTGAACCAGAGAAATTACTTTCTGCTTCTTATCACACAGAGTCAAAGGGCTCCCAATGAAATTAGCAGTTTTCAAGCAAAGAGAAAGGTTTCTTCGTACGGTGTGTAATTAAATCACAGAACTCATTGCGACAAGATGTCCTCAAAGTCAGAGGAGAGAAGGGTTCTAAAAAGGGAATTAGGCAACCCCACAGAGGACAGGTCCATGGAGAGTCTTAAACACAGTATTCCAGATAAAGCATCCAGATCCATAGACTCTAAATCACTGACTGGCACACATTCAGCATGCACAGTGCGGAAAGATAACCCTGTACTGTCCCTGTCCCCATTCTTTTCTTCTCTGTGAGCATCTAGTAATGACCACAGTCAGAAAACAGATATTAGAGCTAGATGGACTGCTGGTTTGATATAGTGTTCCCACAATGTTCTTCTATTATGTTGAATAGACTGAGTTCCATAGACAAATCCTAATATAAAGTAAAAGGAGTTCTTTTTTTCCCTCAAGAAATATCATACAAAAAATCCTATATTCATATTCATGCATAGCACTCGACCAAATGCATGAACAAGTATCTTCTGGGTGGAAAGATATCCATCATCTCCAAAAGTTTACATGGGCAATGAATGAAGGAATTTGGTTTTCCATATTGAGTAATTCCATGATGGAGATACCGTTCAGGATCATAAGCAGGGTCACGATAGTGAATCCACAGTACGTCAGCCAAGACCAGCAAAGGAATGCTGAGCCATAATGGATAGATTAGAAGGACGGGCTTTAGCAGCAATTTAGATCACAGACCAGGTGACAGCTTTCTAAAGATGAAAATTCCTGATGCTTGTACCAAAAACATTTGTACTCTAAGCTATTCATCTCCTGAAATAAAGACGTGAAATAATTATCACTGGAGAAAATGGGGGGGAAGAGGGAGAAGAACAACAAATTATTTGAGCTTACCACCAAAGCACAAAAGAAACATCTCTGCTTCAAACATTTACAGATAACTGACAGGTGCAGCAGCAATACAAGCTTCCGACATGAGATTAGGCAACGATTACAGTAAATGCAATTAAATCAAGCAACATCAAAATATTGCAAGAGAACCCAAGGACATCATTTTACAGCAGCTTTGTCTCTGCAAAAATTCCTAAAATGGTCTTGCAAGAATGATACATGTAACGGTGTTGTATGATCAGATAAAACTGCATTTTATGGGAGGGAAATAAAGGTAATGCTCCCTCTCCCTTCTACCCCTAACTGGTAATTACTCTAAAAAAAGAATTTTATTTTGAACAATCTAGAAAGTCCTTGTCTCCATGGAAAACAGAGAATATTCTTCTAAAATGAACACCCAGCAGGATTGTTGGCATTTTTCACAGATTAAAAGAAACTCTATTTTATTCCGTAGTTTTTGTATTAGTACAACCAAAGTACAACCATAGTTAGTTTCAAAGTACAAATCGTTGGCTTAATAATTCCTTACTCCACAGCTGTTTTCCAAAAACAGGGGATTCATAGGTCACAAAAGGAGAGATCTGAGCACACTTTCAGCCCCCAGCCTGAACAGAGGACCTATGGAAAACACACGGCCAAGCAAAGATTTAAAGAGAGGGAACAACTGCATCATCCACATGGCAAAAGAGTGATACAACCAAATCTAATTTAAGAAAAGAGGTTAAAAAAAAAAAAAAACACACACAAAGACCACAAACATATTTCAGTGGAAGATTTTCATTTAAGCCACTCTGTGATCAGTTGTGGCAGGTAATAAGAATTCATAAGGCAAAACAGAGCATCGCCAGGTGCTGCAAGACCTGTCAGACCTGGAAAGCAAACATTCGATAGCAGCATTCTAACAGCCCAAGTGCAAATCTTGTCTTTCAAGGCTCACTTCGGCCAGTATCTGAATTTATTCAGATTCAGTATTTCAGCATGGATGTTTGGGAATGTGGAATGCATTTACATGAGTCCCTTCTGTGCTGTAGCTTCTTGGACATTCATATTCTGGAAATTGCTTAAAAGAATAGCAACAAAAAATCTGCATTTCAGAGAGAAACATGCATTCCAGCATTTCCAAGCCAAGTAGAGGATTAAGGTTTTTAATGCACTAGTTGGAAAATAATATTGGGAAAACTGAATTAGAAATGTGAAAGTGGATTTACTACTCGTCTTCTTTAGGTTAAGTTGAAGATTAAGTTTCTAGTCAGGGAAGGATCTATTCATCTTGGAAAGCATACAGGCAGATTAGGAGAAGCATTAGACATGCTAACAGATTTTGTCTTTTTAAACCAAATATTAAATCTCAACAGCTACTTCACATGAAAAAAACCAAAGTAACACTCATCACACAACTGGAACCATCTCCCTCAAGTCGTATTTGACGAGACTGGTCTCCTCATGGTTTTGAGCAGAGGATTGCTTGTATAAGCCTGTGAAAACCTAAAACCATATAACTTAGTCCTGAGAGTCTGCTGTCCTTCACTCAATACATGCTGCAATTACCAGGTTCACACAGCAGACATGGACCAGCTCAGAAAGCATCAGTCCTTAATGAGGTAGGTAGTTACAGCAGAATCCTTCACTTCTGAGAACCAGCCTAAAAGTTTCCACTAGATGCCCAAAAATGTGCCTGGAAGTCAAAAATGTAAGAGAGAAACTGTTTAATTATACTAGCTCCGGGGAAATACCTGCAATAATCCGGGTATCATCTATCTTCAGGTGTTGTGGTTTGGTTTTGTATTTCCTGGGTGACTGAAATACCATTCTGTGTCAAACTAACCCAGATTTACTGCACGGAAAATGACCTGGCAAGCCATTAAGGTTTTTCTGTTTCTCAGCCACTGTTAATTCCTTGACACTGGTTTACAGGGTTTTCAGAGAAAGCCAACGAACACAGGCATGCTGCAATTTCAAATGCTGGTTTAATGAGACTGCCGTGAACTGTGAATAGAAAGGCAGTCCTATGAAGTAAAGGGAATGAACAGAGTCTCCTGTGAGTCAGCTCTGGGACACACAGACTGCACCTACAAATTGGGGATTTCCAATTAGTAACACAGGGAACAGAAGAGGCCGACATACACTGAAGTGACTGCAACTGCAGGGCTTAAACACAACTCCCATTAATCAGAGAAAAAAAAACACCACTACTTCTGCACATGAATAAGTGATTAGTGATTTTTTTCCCATCTTTCAGAAGATGGGAAAAAAAAAAACAGGCATTAACTTTTCCTCCTGATTCTGTTTTGTGCAGTGTGGTTCTTTGTCGCAGGCAAGGTTCCACTTACGAATTCAGAAAAATGGGTTTTCATGGACTAAATGAAAGTCTAAAGGATTTTTAAAAGACTAAAAAGTCTTCCCTAAAAAAAAAAAAAACTAAAACTTGTTAAGTCATCATCAGCTAAGAAAAATAACATCAGACTCAGTCTTGTTCCTTTTTTCTGACATTTAATGTACATGAAGCTAAACTACTTAAGTTTATTTGCTGCTTACTGAAATAAACAGGGCTTCTTGATACTGTCACATATTAATAGTCCAGGGGATATTATTCACTTTCTGCTTCCTTCTTGGAAGGATTTAAAAAGAGGGAGAGGTGTGTTTCTGTACTGCAAGACAAAAAACACTATCCAGAATAGCAGCTAAAACAATCCAATAAAGGAAGTCAAATTTAAAACCAAGCCTCTTCTATTCAAACAAGTGTGTGCACGAGTGCCTGCTTTTCCATACACGAATAAGCCAAGAGTGCAAGCAACTCGTGGCTCTGCTCCACACCAAGCACCAGAGCCGAGCAGGCTCGCGGCTTTTGCCTGGCTCTTCAGTGCTCCCTCCTCCTCAAACCCATGCGGCGAGCACAGGGAAAAACTCCTGAGTTAGGTACAGGGTGAAGGAGTGTCAAACCCCTAAAGCTGGAGAAAAGAAGTCAAAAAGAAACTGGGCTTTGCAGCCCATGGAGCAGAAACCCATGCAGAGGAAGAGTTAAGAAAAGAGACAGTGAGTGCCAATAGCTGGAAAACCTTGGGGGGACCATGCCCCTTGGCTGGGCAAAGCTCCCACAGCAGGAGACTGAACCTGGAAGACAGGAGGAGTGGGGAGCACATGGGGCATGCAGTACAAGGACATAGGTGGGGGCCCTTGAACTCGCTGGGCAAGGAGGACTTTAGGGCTAGGAGTATAAGGAGGGGCTCTGGGAGAGGAGGTTTATCACAGCAGCTTTTGAGGAAAGCAACAGGATCCAAAAGGCAAAGCCCGAGGGGCAAAGGTTGGAAGCAATTAAACGACTTAGGAGAAGCAAGAAAGGGAAGAGAAGGCAGGCTGGAGTAGACAACGCAGGACAACAAACTGAGGAAAGAGGAAGGAAGGGGCTGCCAGAAGGAGCTGCACATGCTGGGGTTTATTTCTCTCTGAGTCTGGAAAGGAACATAATGTCACTGTGCCCCCTCTGTCAGCAAATGTCTAAGGGGAAAAGTCCCCTGCCTCTTAATACTGACTCCTACAGCGCACAATCTATTGCTGCCACCAGACAGTCTGCTTGCTCAAGCGGCAGATCTCAATGAGGTTGGATCCAAAGGTTTCAATCCAACTGTTCGCACCCATGTGGCTCCCTACTGCAAAGTTTCTGGCTATTCACTTGTTTTGCAATGCAAGGAAATTACACATCCAGAAACTATGCCAAAAGTACTTTAAAAGATTACAAACTGAAGCAACAAACTGCACGGAAATACCAGAACTTGGTAGTTTGTACAGAGAAATTATCAAGAAGTTGTTAGTCTGTCTCAGAGCAGGACTGTAACATGAAGTAAATAGGGCATGGGGCCATACTCTGGAGAAGGAAGAAAAAATATTGAATAGTTGCTCATTAAATGAGCATCATCCATTCTGGGCAATGAATAGAGCAGGGATCGTGCAGAAAAAATGGTATGTGATAGTGTAATTAAAAACTGTCATAATATAAACACACAAGAGGGCCAAAATTAAATCAAGTCTTTCTTACCTGTTGAGTGCATATTTTTGCAGCCTAATGATGTCTAAACATGTCTTTTTTTGTGTGCATGCAACATTAGTCATCACCACACCAAAACACTGCTGGTTTTAAATAAACTTTGCTAGCAAGCAATGAGTTCAGTTACTTGTATTGAAAAAGCACTTGCAGATTTCAGATTAAGACATGTGATGCCACCAGCATGCATAAGAGACACAGTCCTTGGCTTTTTTGGGGGGAGTCATAAAACAACAACCCCATTGCACAAATGGAGGTGGAAAGGAAGCATCCATTACTGTGCCTCATCTTCCAGCACACGTCATGGGAACAGGGGGATGTAATTATTTTCCCAAGATTACACAAGGTTTTCTGGAAGACAGCCACAGGCCAGAGCGCGTAAATCCTTGGCTGAATCCAAGGCTTTAAGCATAGGGGCACCCATCTCACATGTTTCTAGACTCTAGCAGCATCTTCTCGTGGCCTCAGGTACCATCTTAGCCTGACAATAAATATCAACACTGACTGCAGGGGAAGGAGAAGATTCATTTATTATGGCTAGCGAACATTTCCTAAAAAGACAGGACACAAACACAGCAGTAGCTAGAGCTATTGCTCAGACTCACAATGGAAAAATGGTCTAAAGAACTGAGTTCAGAGAAGAGTAAACCACAGGCCAAATCCACCTCTGCAATACACCTCCCTGAAGGAGGCTGAACTTCATTCATAACTTACTAAATAGCAAGAATGGGAAGAATTTGTAGCTTACTAAATAGCAAGAATGGCACAGCCTTAGCAAACCTGCTACAATTAAAAAAAACTTGCAACACCATAGAAGAAGCATCCCACAGTTCCCAGGATAACAATGACACTTATCTAATCTGCCATCTTTCAGCACACACTGGGACTTCCTAGGCCTTGGGACCTGGGGTCCTACTTGTCTTTAGGAGTGAAATTTTGTTTTCGTATTCTCAGTTCAATTTCAAACATCAATTCCCTCCCCCCAAAAAATAAATCAGTCTACAGCCAGCAACAATTCAGCATTTCCTTTTCTCTCCTTTCACACGGAGGCAATCCAGCACCAACCTTTGCTCAGAGCATTGCAGACTAGGAGCTTGCTCCTTTATTTTCAAATCCTCACAACCCCCAGGAGATCATCAGTGAGAGAAGAAGGAAGGGAAAGCCCTAAGCCAGCTCCATTGCTTAATGCTCCAGGTTGCTCATTTTGCTTTCCTAGAGAAGAAAATAATTTTGACTGTTAGACTCCCAGACCTTTTTCTCCACAGGCTAAATCCCAAACCAGGTCACTGTCCTGGAAATTTTCCACTAACTGTTACTGTGGTGTTTGCAAAGCCCTATATCCCTTCCTCACTATTTTGCCATTGGACGGCAAGGACCTTTTAGGCCAGCAACAAGTATCCAGGTTTTGCTTTTGTTGTATGTTTGCCTCTGACCAAAATAACACATTAATAATAGCTACCTTAGTGTTTTCACATCAGCATGCATCTTACTGCTGTGCTTTGTGTATGAATGCAACCACCACCGACCTTCAGGGTGTGTGAGTGCAACTGAGAGCAACTCACTCAAGCTTAAGAAAGTTGTACCAAATCTAACAGAAAGTGTCTTTCTTGGACTTCTATAACCCAGGCAGTATCATATTCTGAGCTGCAGTTTCATACTCTGAGCTACACTTTCCTATAAAACTCCCTCTAACAAATTCAAGAAAAGGTAAAGTTTGCACATGTGAAATCTGGGAAACCAGCCACACTATTCTGCCTATATCTGTTATGAATCTAGGAAGCAGCATTACCCTGTGTGGCAAGGGGAAGCATTAGAAGTGCAGCTGAGACTTCTGCTTTTGGAACAGGAGTTTCATGTTAAAGTAGAAATGTGCTATATTGTCAAATTAGTTAAAAAAAAAAAAAATCATTGCTACACAAGAATTGTAAATAGAAGCACCCAGGCGAGGAAAAGCCAAATCAACACCAAGCAATTGCTACGTAGTCACAAGTTATGAGTGCTGATGCTTTTCCTCCCCTTCTCCCTCTGCTCTTGGAGGACATGTTGGAGTTGGACATGTCCTTCTCACGTTGGAGAACAGCATCTGTTTCAGCTCAAACACTGACGGCGCATGCTGCGGAGGGACTCAGGGAAGATATGTTATGACCCCAACATACTTTTCCTCATAGTACATCAATCTTAGGGCCAGAGCAACCATCCCTGGAATGCACCACGTTCTGCAGAGCGTTTCCATTTTCTTTCCCCTGCTACTGCAAAAGGAAACAACATAGCTGCTGGTTTAGTCATCAGATCACATTTATCCCTCCTATAGCCTTAAGGTTTTCATTGAATTTTGGATCAATGAGGCTTTGTGCGTGGATCCCACAGTGCTAACGAGTAGCAAGCTCCCTCACTCCCTTTTGCACATACACAGAGATTTAAAGTGATGCTGTTGGGCACAACTCCAAGTACACCTGCTTCTTCTCTCATTCTGTCACTTAGCAAAAAATTAACAAAAAAGGGAAAAACCCCACAAACCACCAAACACAAAACACTAATGCAACAGTTCCTATACATGGAAAATGGCAGCATTAAACACCGGTCTACTGTCCATTCTAAGCGAAGAGTCCCACCAGCTAAATCACTTACAGCAGATGCAATAAAATCAGGTTGTAGGTCACTAAAGAGAAACAGAGATTTCAGTTTCAAAAGTATGCAAGCTGTTGAGGAGTCTTGTTTTTCAAGAAGCTTGAAAAGACTGTGGGCCACCACAGGCTCATTTACAAAGCTCAAAACCATCAGGGTGATTAGGTGGTATGAGAGTGTCCATGGGCTGGACAGCATTTAGCAATGCTGAGTGTGAGGCACATATGACATGGCATGACTACAACTACATGCAGCCTTGGAATTAAAAAAAAAAGTCCAAAAATTAGATCTGTTTTCAGTGAGTTCAACAAATCAAGAAAAAAGAGAATGAGTGACAATAACTATGAACAGAACTTGCACCAGGGACTGTGATAACTTGTTTTACATATATGATCCTTGTTAAACATACTCATAGATCTAACAGAGTATTGCTGCGGTGAGCAATGAGGTGTTGGCATGGATATTGCTTTTTAATAGGACACGTATATGCATACTGCACCATCACAGTGAAAGCATTGAAGCTCTGGCCTTATCCCAAATAGAAGTACAAGCCTGAAGTGAAAGTTCCTGTCTGCCCTTCTCCATTTGTGTCATATGGGAGGGCACATACAGTCACAAGCCTCTTTCAGGTCTTAAAACTCAGGGACCTGGATCAAGCACATAAGAGATCCTAGTTACCTCATTTCAGTAGTATATGCCAGCATCCTCCAAAACTGCAATAAATCGTGGTGATAAAATCTACAATTTCATACAGACTAACTCATTCCTTACTCCTGAAGGCACCCAGGACTGCAACCCACACATTCACCCGATAGCTGAAAATAAAAGCAAGTGACAATAAAGAACAGAAATCTCTCTGCACCAAGAATTTAAATAACTAGGTTCAGTTAGTGCTAATTAGGCTGATTCCCTTAACTCCTTCATTACATTTTCCTGCATTTTTCAGTTAGCTCTAGCAGCAAGATACATAATAAATTATTATTAAATAGAAACTTAAAGGATTACATTACAAATACTTAAAGTATAGGTTAAGCAGTGTACAACTAGCAACGTGGTGCACTAGATAAGATACCTGAAGCTAATTCACTGTGCCCAATTTTCCCTCCACTCTGGAGTTTTTGAAAAAATTTAAAATCTTTGCCCCTCCATTTTGCCATGGAAGAGACCTACACAAGTCAGAGAAGCATCTATTACAGAGGAGAAATTGAGTATTTAATTTTGTATATTTGACAGCAACTTCAATTTTTTTTCCTTCTATCTTTTTTCAGCTATAGCAAGGATTTGCTATTTTTTTTTTTAAAGATGGATTGTATTTTAACAGAGTAGTTGCCTTGAGTGCTTCCTACTTCATATCATATAATATGCCAATAGCACTAGAGAAAGACTATGTACAGAAAGTATTTCAACTATTTTAATCTGTCCTGTGAGAGAAGGCAGCAAATGAAAGTAAGAAGACAACTGCAGTCATACGATCAGGTAGTGGTCCACAGACCTCCACGTGACGTGACATCATTTTGAGAGTCACTGAGCCGCAATACATTTAATCTTGCAGTTCCACACTACTGCAAGCACACTCCACGTGGTTGAGAATTGAGAAGATCTCTTGAAACTACAAATGCTGTAGCAGCACATTTATTTCTTATAGTGACTAGCAAACATTCATATTAGACAACCAGACACTGGTCAAATTGCCCAGGCTCTACGAGGCTGTCATTCCATGCAAGAAGAAGTTACCAAGCTTTATCCAGCCTTCATCGGAAACTGGAATTAAGAGCAAGGGGCAAAAAAACTCTTAAAGAAGGCTGCCAACAGTGTTTTGGAGAAGTTTTTTTCAAAGCAGCACCCATTAACCCTCCCAGGCTTTCTCCCAAGGCTCTCAGGCATGACTCCCACAGTGGTGCAGCAGAGGCTTCCCTCCCCGCCACGGGGACCACGCCAGCTCTACTTGGGGCATCCCACAGTGAGCCGTCACACAACAGGTTGTTGCAAGCGCGTTGCACGCAGCCAGCCACTTAAAGAGAAGCTGAGCAGCTTACACCATGAGAGCCCCTTTTAAAAAAGAAAGCAGCTATGTACATGCAGAGCTTGACTTGCCATGTGCAGAAATGCTTTACAATGCTTGGAGGCAGATGCCGAAAAGCTAATGCCAGTTAGCAGCGTGGATGAGCTCCCTCTGAAGCCATCCCACACGCACGGTCTCTCCAACACAACTTCTGCAGCCTCTCCTCAAGGCTGAAAAACTAGAGGCTTTTCCTTTGGTGTAAGAAAAGGACGTTCCAAAAAGCAGGGGCAGAGGGAGGGGTCTGGAATAAGTACAAAGCAAAGGAGAGGGGAAAGGAGCACTAGGAGGAAAGAAAGAAATAGGGGTAAGGCAAGCAAGGAACAAGAAGATAGAGCAAGACAGCAGACATTTTTTATATTGACACCTTCCACCACCATATCCACCAGGGAAAATGCAAACAAATACAAGTATCAAAGAGAAGAAAAACATCGAAAGAAACGTGGAGAGAGCAAAGGCCAGTAACAGCAGCTGCACCGGTGTTGTGCTCAGGTTAGTTTCTGTTCACCAGGACCTGAAATTTAGAGGCAATAGATGTTAAACGAGGCTTTTGGACAAGCCTGTTCTGGCCTGGCATATCAGAAGGAACTGGGTTCACCCACACTTTCTAATTGTTCTACTCATTTGAGAACACAGAAGAAGAGGAAATAAACTCAAACAAACTATTTTAGAAGCTGTTCCAAACAGCCAGAAGAGTCTCCATGCCAGAGCAGCTGGCATTTACTGCCTCTGAAAAGCCTTGACCCCTACCATTTTTGGGTCATGGGTTCCCACACAGAGGCAACACGACCAAATCCACTCCCTTCCTTGTCAAAAACAAAACCAAAAACCCAACTATCCCCAAGTTGGGCCAATCAGACAAAACACCTGCAGGGCAGAAGCTCTCAAGTGGGTTGAACCATTTAATATACAGGTTTAGTAGGAAACAGACTCTGATCCGAGAAGCTACAGATCTCATTTGACACCTATATGCCATCAATACTGATGCAGCAAGAAGATTATTAAAAAAAAAAAAAAACCAAACCAAAAACAGAACAGCAAAAAAACAGCTGCTACTAAACTGATTAAATATGGGAATAAAACACTCCCTTTCCCAGGTTCCCGGACTGCTGCATGGGGCCCATTCAGGTGCACACCATTAAATGATCAGAGAACTGCAGCAGGTAATTCCTGATCTATTTAAGGAACAAAACACTTTCTCCAAGGAATAGGTAGCACAGAGCAATTCATTATTACAGGTCTCCAAACTAAATCACACTGTGAGTGTTTTGTAGTTAAAACCGAGAGTCAGCAACAAAGGGCAGGCTGGGCAAGGGCTACCAAGGAGACTGTATAAAGGTCAAGGTTGAAAGAAAAAAACCCCACACTCTGGCACAGACCTGTGGGGCAGCTGCTGAGTCACACCCCCTTAAACACTCTTACTAACTCAATGCTGTCCCACAGGAATAAGGGCACCAAGAGCTGGTCCCGTGCCGGAGGAGCGTGGCCCTGAGTTACGGGAGAGCCCTTCCTCCCCCAGTGAGGTGCACAATGAACACGCCGAGAACTGCTGGACCCAACCGGTGAAAATCCTTCTGTTACTGCCTGAGCCTGGCTCCCACTGTTACATGCACGTTTTTAGGCATAAAGCAGAAGTGGGCATCACCTCTACTTTCATACAGATAAAAAAAATTTGCATACACACATGTCTACATGTATGTATATCCATGTGCAGAAGTTACACCTATGAATATGAGTATATATAGATATATAGCAATATCACATAATACATGCTCACACTGCACTCACCTCATTTCAGGCGTTACTGTATGCATGCACATATTCCCCCTCTTCACATTCAAACTAGCATTACAGTTTTGGCCTTCTCCATGGAGAAGCTGGGAAGGAGAGCATTGCCTACCAATATCATATTAGAATAGAAAGTCTCAGGACATGGACAGTCCTCAGCTATTCTCCTCTTCCCAAAGCAGAAGAAATGCACTTTTTGATTCCCTCCTCTTTCTTCCCTTAACTCTCCTTCCACCTTCTCCTCTCTTCCCTCCCCAGCAGCATAAGAAAAATTACAGCACATTTCAGGATAAAAATTGCTAAAACAAGGCGAATGACTTGACATTTTACGGTAGGATCAGCTACAAATTAAACCACAACGGAGCGACAGGTAGCCAGCAGTACCTCTGGATGGCCCACATGGCTTTGCTCGGCACAGAAAGGCCACTGCTCCGTGGCTCCGCGGGTGATGCCGGGTGGCAGGAGCCCCAGGTGCCCCGGTGAGCAAAGCGATGCTTCCCGTTCTCCCGGCCAGCCGGAGCGACCTGCAGTGTGGCAGAGGGAGAAGCCACGGGCTGCCGGGCAGATCTCTGGTGGATCACCCCATTTCTCCTGATTAGGCATGCAGAGAAAAAGGAAAAAAGAGGGGAAAGGGGAAAGAAAAGGATTTAAGCATTTTTATTTTTCACCTTTACTTATCAAAAGGCTAAACATTATGAAAACAGCACAACACGGTATCTAACTACAACAGACAATGTTTTATTTAATCCAAAATACAAAGTCTTTGCATGCTGCGAAGACCAGATTTGTTAGTTCCTAACTAGATCTAGAGACCCAACAACAACAGAAGATGAGCACTCCTGTATCAAGCTGTTCTCTGGACCTCTGGTAAGATGGGAAGCACTGTGAGGAAGAATATGGTGCCATTCCTAATTTTTTTCTGCAGAAAATAATTGGTGCTCTGCCTCATTTAAACAGAAAACAAACCTGTACAGGTTGGAGGAAGGAGCGGGGGGAGATGAGTTTCAGCAGCCTGTAGAAGGCTGCTGGTTTTCTGCTGCCCCCTAAAAAGTCAAATACAGTCATAAAATCCTGAGCACTACAAACAGACAGAAAAGTGCACAATGCATGCAACCAGAGCAAATATGAAAATGCAGCACATCTGGACTACAGAGCTTCATCCCTGCAAGCTAAAGAACTGCCACATCTGGGCAACTGGATGCCACTGAAGCAAAGAAATAACCCGAAGAGACCACTGGAATGTGAACCTACAGGAAGGGGGAGGTTGAGGGGAGGAGGAAGGAGGAGAGCACAGATTTCCCCCAATTAATTAACATTTCTGTCACCTTTAGCCAGGCAGCTCTTGGAACCCGCCTGGCAGACTGTACATACAAGTGTTAACAGGCGTGCCAGCTGTCAGCCCCCAGGAAACACTTCGCTGCCTACTTGCCCACCAGTTACACCGCTATGAATTACTTGATCAGGTCAAAATAGGAGAAATCCTCTGCCAATCCATCGTACCTGCCCTCTGATCGCTATTGCTGCCAGAGGGGCTGGAGGGAGGGCAGGTAGGCTTGAAACGTGGGCCATCCCCCATTAGGGCCTAGAGGAAGGGCTGAAACGGGAGGGAAGCCAGGATGTTCCTGAAAGAGGAAAAAGAGAAAGCCTCTCCTCCCTGCATTTGCTGCTCTCGCATTGTGCCAGCTCTGGCACTCCCCAAACTCTTCTGGGAGCTGATTTAATTCACTACTGCAGAACCAGGAATTCAGTGTCCTTTTTTATAACCTAGATACACTAGCTCATGCAGGGCTGGGAACATGAGGAGCGACAGCAGGAGCGAGACCTCCCATTCTCAGCAGCAGTAAGCTCTTGCGTTCACTCGTCAACACATCTGCAGCAAGTATGGTTTGGGAAAGAAGTGGATAAAAAACAGCCTCTATCAAACAGAAGACTTCTGACTTTCAATGGAGATACAGAATAGCACAGTTATTTGTGACACTAAATGGGTGAGGGATACAAACTTCAAAGTATTTTATTTTTCTCCAGTGTCTGCTGAGAGCTGCTAATTATTTCAATCATTCCAGAATTAGCTGGGTGTTTTCCCTCTTTTTCCATTCTGTCAGGACAGAAAAGATCAAACCTGATTTTACTACTAAACATCACATGGTATTTCTACAATCATGACGTTGTGACTGAATAATCAAGCAGATGTTGCGAATGGAAGGAGTTAAGCCAGAGAAATTTTAAGACGTTGATGCTTCAGTCAGAGCTCCCACTCCCATGTTAGTCTTGACAGAGTCAAGTGAGCATTTTAGAGAACAGTTCTTCACATCTGGTCTATCTACCCAGCAAGAGTTATCAGGCAGCAATAGAGTAACAACAGGAAAAAAAGACAGAATGAAACCTTGGTGTTCTCCAAATTTGTCAAATGTGAGCCATCTAATTCAGCAGGGCAAGTCCATCTCCCACGGTGCTCTATATAATAATAAGTATTTTGCACACACAGGTGGGAACATTTGAAAAGCACAGCAAGCATAGCAAGTTACTTACAGTTTGAGTCCATTGCAGGAGAGGGAAAAGAAGTCATAAACCAAGCACACACCAAACACCGTGACTCCAGTTTCTTTCACCAGCATTGCACATGTCCCAAGGAATAAACTAAGCAGCAAAAAGAATGGAGAGGCAGTGGGAGGGAAATGTTCCCCAACATAAAGCTGATCCACACTCCTGAAAGAGAAGTTAAAATATTTTATGTCAAATCTGTTTGTTATTTTCATGTTTACTACATTCACAGAAATACTCAGACACTTTTCCTTAATTTCTTAAGATGCTGGTAATTAGTGACATGAACAGTCTACAGTGTTCATTGACAAATGAGGAAAGTTTTAGACACAGGGCAGGAAGGGAAAACACAAATATCGAGAGGTGCACCAAGGATTTGAGCAGAGAAGGGGAAAAAAGGCAAGCAGAAAGATAAAGTGGACTTGAAACAGTCAGAGGAAGGCAGAGTAAGTACAAAGACAGAAAGGGCAGAAAAACACCTGCTTTCCGTCATCTAGAACACACATACTTAATTCTCCTTATGTGACAAAATGCACTATGCGAGCAAAAATTCCTCCATCCCACCCACACACTCCTCAAAGATGTGTCCTAATCATTAACAGACTGGGCAGCAAGCCTGCATGAAAGGGAAGAAGGTAAGAAAGAACCAAAATTAAACAGGACGATTCCTGCAGGGTCACTACCAGTTTTACACCTTTGAAACCTTCCGATGAAAACAGCGTTGCAGATTTGTAACAGACAGCCCAAGAGGGATATAAGCAGTTTTTCTACACGGCCATGACAACACAGTGCTATTCCTAAATAAAATAACAATGCAAAAGGGGCAGAAACACCATCTGAGTAAAGCTATTTATTTATCTATACTTGTTCAGTCACAGTTTTAGGACACAGACCAGCAAACGTGCCAAGTTTTTATCTGAAAAGGATGACTAAACGGCCTAGACGCAATCCTTAACTCTCCCAGACCAGGTATTTCAGAGTCCCACAGTCTCAGCATGTATTTCAAAGGCAGGCATGTGTCTGCTTTTTAGACTTGATATTAGGAAAAATTTCTTTACTGAGAGAGTGGTCAAACATCGGAACAGGCTGCCCAGGGAGGTGGTGGAGTCATCATCACTGGAAGTGTTCAAAAAACATGTGGACGTGGCACTTCAGGACATGGTTTAGGGGGCATGGTGGTGTTGGGTTGATGGTTGGACTTGATGATCTTAAAGGTCTTTTCCAACCTTAGTGATTCTGTGATTCTGTCTGTTCTTCACTCTACATACAATTTGCCTTCAGCTAAAAACGTTTCTTTATTATTTGTAGCTCTGCAAGCCCTCCTCTAGTGTATGGTCTGCTGTAATGTCAAGGGAGGAAGGGACCTTAAATGTTGACTTCTCTTTTTATGTTTATTTGTTCTCATAAGCATCACTTATTTGGCACCACAGCTGAGAGCAGGGACCAGGGCACTTCCATGCAGCAGTGCTGGGGGAAGTACCTCTGCCAACAACAACCGAAAACTGACAGGTTTCCCCTTTCTCTCCTCCTCAGACTGGAGTATCTCATGATATTATCACAACCGATAGCAAGGATCCATACCTATTATAGGAGAGAAAAGCCAACAGAAAGAGTAAGCAGGCTAGTACATCCGCTCTGCCTACTATACCTGTTACCTAAAAGGGAAAGA
>NW_010512713.1:117077-118925 GCF_000687285.1 Phaethon lepturus
CAGGTGTAAAAGCACATATATAAAAAGGCATGCGCATTCAGTGACTGATCCATGCTAACTGCTACTATTTTAAGCTTTTTATCTTTCAGTGTTATCCTCCCTCAATATAGTAAATGTTACTTGGCTAGAGTAGGATATGCGCAGTTTTGCCTGCTGCATTTCTCGCTTGGCAAAACAAATGAGTAAGCCAACAGCTAAGTCATTCTTTACTTTCTTATTAAAATATTAATAAAGTTGCATAAAGAAATGCCAGTTTTAGGGATCTGATTAATTTTGTATAAGGCTCAAATAAGAAACACATCCAACTCCCAGAACTGAGATTTATTGAAGAAAAAGACTAATGAAAGAACAACTCCTTGGAGAAGACTTATTACATAGGAAAGAGTTAATAATTAATATTTGAATGAACTGTATCACCAAAAAGTGATAGTGGTATGTAATTTATTCTCTTTCTGAATAATCTGAGTTTATAAGAGTTTTTTACTACATATTAATTAACCAAATCTTTTTATAAGAAGGGGAATACTGAAGAAGAATGTATAAACACTCTTTTTACAAACTATTTCAATATTCTATTTCATAAAGATCTAAAAATTGCCCATAAAGCAAACAAAAGGCCCTTTGAAATTTCGTCTCTTTTGAGATTACATAATTAAGCTATATTCAGTGCTCTGGCATTTATTTTAACCTTTTTAAGTTCTGACCCAGACAAAAATAAATTCAAAGAGTGCCTCTTCTAGAACCTCCCTTGTAATATAAAGCTGTATTATCAAAAGGAGCCTAGCTGATTAGTTCACACGAGACAGCACAGGGAGTAACTGTAAAGCTCGTGGCTTTTTGTTATTAAGGTAATCTCTCTTCAAAAGTTCTCAGCCATGGCAGCCTTGCTCATTTACAAAGGCTCCTAACTAGAGTGTGTGATGTCAGTGGTCTCTCAGCTTACGAGTGCATTTCTTTTTTTAAGTACAGATAGCTAGGCATTGCATTTCCTTCTCAAAGACAGCAAGACTCATTTTATCTACAGAATTACCTCCCCGCGCTAACAGACTGCAGTTGTAGCATGAATATGTCTTTAAATGTTTCCTTATAAAAAACAGAAGAATGTCCAATACGAGCTGTTGCTCTGTAAACTTACCATGACGTTTATTAAGCTAACAAGTTTTTTTCTGAAGATGATACTCCTAGCTTTTAACTGAAATCAATATAAATTAATCCATGGGTCACATCACCTCTATCTGAGAGATCTCATCCAGAATACACACTCATGCTCCCTTCACTTTTCCTCCCTTAAATTGATGACTACAGGAGATGACTGAAGGCATGCAACAATGTCCCAGCAGGACAGCATGGCCTTTGGTTTCAGAAAACTTGACATTTTCACCAGCTGAATGACTGCCCATTTATTCCTGGCATCACTGATTAGGACCGTCAATTAGAATTTAGTGCCAGAGCACAAAGATGGCAAGTATGAATACACTTTTTTCTTAATGACTCCTGCAAATTACTTTAATCATGGTATGTTTTCACCTTTGCTCCTCCACTGCAAGAATCACACCATATTCTTAATGAGTCAGAGGTTTCTTTAAAAAAAAAAATTTAAAGTATGCATTTATTTTTAGCCTCTGTGTCACCGTTTTTTTTGTGTGTGTCACATACTTACAGCCTCAGTGTGAATGGGATGCACAGCAAAGAACAGCGCCGTGACAAAAGCAAGTCGACAGTCCTTGAACACAGCTTTGTCACAAGTGTACATCAGCACAAGAGTCACTAGGCAGTGTAAAATTACATTCACTGCGTGGAAATAGAAGGGGTTCATACCAGCCAGCAATATGTTTAACCTGTAGGGAA
>NW_010512713.1:118956-126974 GCF_000687285.1 Phaethon lepturus
ACTAGGCTGGAGAGGTCTTGTAATAGCAGGACATCTTTCAAATACTCTAAGTTATGCTTTTTGCCTGATTTGCAGTCTTCTAATCTAAATGCTATTAAACTAATTAGTGAAAATTGCTCTGAACTTCTGGTTTATCTGATTAAAGACAAACCACTTCCCCAATTTTGAAAACATGTGGTTGCATTTGGCAACCCTCTTGACAACGAGACGGGAGAGGCTTGTGCCCTCCCAGTACAGTTTAGTGCAGCGAGACAATGTCTGTCCTTCCTTTGCAGCAAAGGACACCGGCCAACATCAGAAGCACGACACTTGGCCTGTCTCCCTGTTGGCACCTTCTCTGGTTGTCTCAGCCACGTGGCAGCTTTACAATAGGGGCAGTTGTTTTCTACTACAGGACAGACGCTTTTGCTTGGGAACAGCCAAGACAAGGAGTCGGTAAGGCGCTGGAGCATCTGCTTGGTGTTACAGGTACATTTATTCCATTTAACTTTCAAAATGCTTTCACATACCAAAGGTTAAACATTTATTTAAATGCTTTACTGATATCAGGACTACACTAAGAAGCTGGTCTAATAGTTGGCATCATTTTTAGACAGACATTGACGGTAAAGGTAAGTTAGTTAACATCACCCTAGACTCAGTGAGACAATGAGGGTTCATTACTTGTGTCAATCATAACAAAAAATAAAATATAACAAGCTGCTATGACATTTGTTTGACAGCATGTATTAACACATTTTTCTGGTCACTGTTTTTTACAGCCAGCTCGCTTAACAGCTGCTGACAGGCTTTGCCTTACATGCAGTTGAAAATAACTCAATTCTTTTCAGAATTAACTGCATCTGTACATTTGGTCAAACATATATATACACACACACATACACATGGTGTCTCTATCTAGGGAAGACTCCATATACGAATAAAGAATTTGGAAGCACTAACGTTAAAGGACATTTAAAAAAAAAAATGACAAGACACCCAGTGAAAAGACGACTCAATCTAAGTATTTTGCATGTAGCTGTAAACATGCTAAAGGGTCAATAACCCTTCCTGTTGTCACTGACAGACTCCAGGTCTCCCATGACATAGATGACGCAACAGCAAAGCCACCAAGTTGTTGCTACTATGCGAACACCTTTGGTTTTTTGTAAGATGGAGGAGGTGTTGTGTGTCTGTGAGGGACAGACAACATATGCTTTTTATAAATACTCTCTACATTCCTTACTCATAAGCAACAGAATGCTGTCTGTCCTGGCCTGCATTTTCCAGGCCAATCTAACTTTATCAGACCAGGAGTCCTTCTTGTTCATTCTTACTCTGCTGCCACTGGAGTGTTCATGGAGACAATAGCTAAAACCCAGAGTTTGGGAAAAGCGAGCTTTTTTGCATGATTTGACCTTTCCCTTTGAAGTATGGGTCAATGCAGCTACATTTTGACAAGATATCAGTCTGCATGATTCAAGAACACATGAAGAGTTGGGGCTTTTTCTTTTTTCCCCCCGTTTCTCCTGCAAGCCACTTCAGGGCAGCAATATACATCACTTCCCCTCATTTCCACCAGCACAGAATGACAAACCACAGCAAATGGCAGTAACAGACACCCAGCCAGAGTTTCAGCTGTAAACACAGGGCAGCAGCAGGAAACCCCGGGCCTAAATCTTGTTTTCAGCACGCTTCGGGGAACAAGGGGCAGCACAGGGCCACCCTGCCCCAAAGGAGCCGAAGTTGCCGCTCGGAGGCACCTGCACATGTATGCGATGGCAGGGACCACCTGCAGGACCTGTTCTTTATACAGATGAATCATTTCTGGCTGTGAATCAGCCAGAGAGAGCACAGTCCTCGTCATCGTCCCACCCCAAATGTCAAAGTGTGCTCTGGCAACCTGATTTCTGCAGAAAGCAGATGTGGGCAGCTGAGGACAACGAGTGCTCAGGCTATCAGGTGACACAAACCCATGCACCGAAGTGTGAGAGATTCTCATTTATTTCTTTGGCCAAGTTGTAAGGACAAGTCACTGAAAACATGACATCTGACAACATTCTTAAAAAAAAAAAAGAAATCTTTCATTAGTCTCCACAGGTCACGTCTGATTACTTCCCTTCCTGCAAAACAGGTCTACTGGCAGGAGAGGCAGAACCTTGTAGGGGATGGATCTTCCTGCCCCCCCATCGGGTCCCCTATCCCAAAGGCAAGGTGTGCTCTTCACACCCCTTCTTGAGGCAAACATCAAGTCAAAAAGGCTTGTAAACAGTGAATTACCTGATGTAAGTTACTGAAAACAGTTATGTAAAAGCATCAGCCTCACAGCTTGGCTATTCCCCTGTGTATTCTTTAAATAAAATAAAATAAAAAAGCAGAACAAAACACAAACATAACAGCACCATGGTATTCAGATAAGCCTTCCATTAAACAGCAAAATCTGACTGCAAGCATGCCTCAGTGTGTGTTTTAAATACCATCTTCGGTGGTCCATGAACACTAAATGTGAATGTGTGCAGGTGCTATATTCACACTACTGTTTTTTGCTGCTAAAGCTCTTTGTCATAAGATATTAGCCAACATGGCAATGAAGGAATCATTCTTTTGTCCTGAAACAATCCCAGCAGAATGGTTGTGAAACGTTAGCAATGGTTGAGTTTATTGTACATCAAACAAGCGAGCAAATCTGGGGCTCCAAACCGCTCTAATCCAAATCACAAGAACTTTGCACAACTCCGCAGCACGCTCATCCACCCATGCGGGGAAAAAGGCAGCCTACTATGGAAAGCCAAATTCGTTCCACTGCAGAGCAACTATTGAGCAAATTCTGGGCAAGGGAGCTGGAAGGGATGGGTACATCAACAAAAATAATTTCTCCCTTCTTAAACTTTAACACTTCTACAGAGATTCAGTCTTGTCTTTGTCTACTGGCAGCAGCATTATCACGGAGCCACGCAGTGACACAGTATACAGCTCAGCAAACAAAGCAAGCAAAACAGAGATAGGACTCTCAAAATTAAGTAAGTGGTATTTCTCCAACATGATGGTCATGAACAGAAGCTCTGGGGCAATAACTGTACTCTGTTACAGGGGCAAGATTTGTCCTTACATTTCCATGTGTAAAGTGGCTCACAAATGAGGAAAATCTTTCAGTTTTTAAGTTGCATGCCCAAAAGACACCAATACTACTATCATTTCTAATTTGCAGCATTGTGTGGGCTGGAAGACCCTAGTCATGCATGAAAGTCATAACATCTGTCTGAGCTAAAGCACATCTTGGAGGATGTTACCAGCCTTGGTAGAGCACTCAGCTAGGGAGAGCAGATACTTCTGGCTCACCAAGCTTTTTGAAATGACTGCTTGTCAAACCAGAAAGGTGTTGGCAAATAGTATTCTTAAGATTCAGGGCTGAATAAAGCAAGTGACCGCGTTCCTAGGAATGGAGACACTTGAAAGAGGAGACGCCACCATCTCAGACAAGGAGGTCTTACATCAAGGGAGCCATCCCCAAAACACTCGAGAAGAGTTCTGCATTGCTTAAACACCCCTGCTGGAAGAGACCTTGGAGACAAAGAGTGTGCTAAGCCTCCTGAGAAGTGGTGAATGGCAGTTCAAATGCAAAAGCCCCCAAAAGGCCCAGGGGAAAGGAGGGGAAGGAGCAGTCTCTTGACATTGCCGCTTCTTTTCTAACAGAGCTGATCAGCACCACCCAAGCCACCAACAAAACAAAAATTCATTACAGAGCTCCCAGCACTGATCACATGCCCAAGCAGGGCAGAGAAGGCTGCACTGTAACATGAATTCAAGAAAAGACTCTTGTCTCGACACTGGTCTTTGTGTCCAAGTGTTGCAGCTTGTGTAGTTTCGAGTGTCACACCCAAGGCAGAGCACTGCCAAAACTGCATGCCCAAGCAGGAGGTATACCAAGATAAGAGGCATATGCCCTAACATAGAAATCCCTTGATTTTGTTAAGGCTAATGGATGTTTTCCACAAACAGCGATGTAGTTTGCCTTGCCACCTACACCAGCAGCTTTTCCATTCTTCCACCGTCCGCTCTAGGAAAAGGACTTACATAGCTCTGCTCTCAGAAAGAGACATTCACAGGCATCAGCTGTTGAAGGTCCACTAAGTAGTACTTGAAAAAGAGCTCTCCAGAAGAAAGCAAATCATTCATGCTCTTAAACAAATAAGCAACATCTATCAGCACCCCCAGTTAACCACTTGCCCTCCCTGCTCCTGCCACAGTCGCCTCATTTGAGGAATGGCATTTGTAGAGCGGGGACCATTGCACCATGCTACCCTCCAGCCGCGGGCACTTACTCCTCCTCTAGATAAGTCTCCAGGCAGGGACATACCCCCCCGGGTAAGCGATTCTCCGGGCAGAAGGTGTGGAAATCGAGCGGGATTCGGTGACTTCATCCTCGCAGACCCAGAACCAGAGGTGTCTATGTCACAAGAGTATGAACTAGCAGACAAAACCCATAGATACCCAGTTACGGTATATACTCAGCAGCACCCCCAGGCTCTAATATAGTGCTTTTTATCCACTTGTACACACAAAGACTCATTCAACCTTTTTTAAGGCATCTTATGATTTAATAATATTACAAACCATAATTGGAGAGTTTCTCTTTTTATAGACTTTGTTATTATACCTGGGCAGCTCTTGTTTAGTTTAATCTGTTTTATTATTTTCAAAAGACTAACAAAAAACACAACATGTTATGAAACAGAAATGCACAGGATAATAATGGTAATTTGTTATAGCAAGTAACACTTAATGGAAAGTCTCAGAGCATCCCACACCTCATAAAACCTCCCCAGTTTTTATAGAGGAAGGCTCACTGGCAGATTTATATAAATTAATCTAACATACAAGGATGGATTAAGTTTCCTGTGATCTTTCCTTCATTTGGGAACTGTGTGATATAAATGACAAACTTTGTGCAAACTCATGCCCAATTTCAGTGCACGGTGGAATCTTCTTATAAACTCCACAGATGCATCTACTGCGTGCCAGGAGAATGAACATTTGCACTCCAGAAATGGTGCAGCTGCATCAGTGGCGATAATGGTTGAAGCTCTATGTGGAAACAGCTCAAAGATTAATTAAAAGCTGTAGCTGTAAAAAGAAAATAAGCCCCCTTCGCAGCAGCATTCGTGCAGAGCAGAGTTTCCACTGCAGTGCACCAGCACTTTGTGCTGATAATCTTTTTATAGTATACTACAATGCCTCAGAATTAAATGGACAATAAGGCTTAAATAGTTTGTTACCTGATTTGCTATAACAGAGATGGGTGAGAGACAGAGGCCATATCAATCCCCAAGCTATAGCAATTCCCTTAGAGCACAACAGTCATCACTTACAAGAGCACTAGTAAAGTGTTGCCACACAAAGCAGGTTACTGCTTTCCAGCACAGTCAGGAAAAGAAAACAGAAATCACAGTTAGACTGGGAAGCAGCAGCACCTTGGAAGCTGCAAATATGCCAGGGCACAAATTTCTAGCAAAACCCTAGAAAGCGTGGTTCGATGATCATTCCTGTGTTAAGAACACCAAAAGCATCATCCACATGGCTTTAGATTTGTCTCAGCAAACGGCCATGGAAAATTAAAAAAAAATAAAGCCAGACGATAGCAATTTACAACTGACAAACCAGGTGTCATTTTACCCAGATTTTGAACAAAAGAGAGTTTGTCTTCAAAATTATTCTTGAGTAGCATCTCAGCAAGAGCAATGCACTGAAGGAAACAAACATCTCGCAAAACTCTTCAGCAGCCATAATCATTCCTCTTCCAAGTGCAGAGAGAAAAAAAGATGAGACGTGATCAAGAACCAAGCTAGGACAGTCACTCATCAAGAAGAGAAAACAACGCTAACAGAAATCTAGTCTAGAGTTACTAATGCCTAATGAAGAAAATACTTCAAACTGGTTACAAGAGTTTTACACCAAATTTGAAATAAGTTTGGTAATGTTTCAGCTCAAGCTGCAGACCATGAAGGAAGTACCATTTTAATTTATACAGAAGCACAGAAAAAACAAACAAAGAAGTGTAGTGAGTGAAAAAGAGAACAGCCTTTTTTTTTTCCTTCCCTTACTTTAAATCTGAGAGACAATAAATGAGAAAGCCCAGGAAAGCAGTCAGAAACACAGCGAGTAAATGCAGATAAATGCCTTTAGCTAACCAGCAGCAGCCAGAGCACTTTATTTTCATGGACTCTAAAGAGTATTGACAGGGATGCTCCTGTGGGGAAGGTGGCTGGTCCAAAGCTGAGCCTTTTAGGTAAAAGACAACAAAAGAAAATTAAGGGTGACATTGGTGCAAGAGGAATAGGATGCCAGATGAGAGAAAATCCACAGGAACTGGTAGGTGTTAAATAGAGACAAAACACCACTGAAGCAAGCAGCAAACATAGCCATGACTGAATTCACATCATCCAAATCCTTCAGGAGAATACGCCTGGACCTTTTAGAGAACTCTTCCCCTCAAAATAAAAGGCTTTCAAATTCAAGAGACAAGACAAATTTTCTTCAGTATTAAGGACTGAGAAAACGTTACAGCTAGGCAGAAGTCCAGCGTGTTTTGCACACACCTCTCCTGGGCAGAGCCTCACCTCCAGGCTCAGCCGCAAGCAGCAGGGACCCCCAGCAGGGTCTGTGCCTTCCCTCCCGAGGCAGGGAGCTTCCCCCCACCTCCCTAGGAGTCCCGGCCTCCTTCCAGGGAGTCCAAGCAATCCTGCCGGTCCCCCCCAGAGAAACATAACCCAAACCTACAACCAGAAAACATGAGACACCTTCTACGAAAATTACATTCAGGAGGGAGGGTGACTTCCGTGCACCTGGAATTGGGGGGGGGGAAACAAGCTTTGAGGCATACGCACCCTCTCCCAGACCTGAAATGGCAGCAAGGCACTCTGCTCTGGGTCAGAAGAAAAGCTTATATGCCCAGAAATGTGTCCTTATATTCCAGATATAACATAACCAGTCTAATAAAAGCAACTGCCTCGCCACAAACTCCACCTTGCCCGGTGTGGCTACACTAGCACTGCATCAATTTCGTGGCAGGTATCACAGTACCAGTATGGAGAGTGATTGCTATAGCTAGGGTAGAAATATTCAGCTAAGCTGTAGAGGAGAAATACTGACACAGTCTTAAACATTGTGATATTGCCCTAATACAGATGTACAGAGTGAAGAAAATACTTGTGCACTGTGTATTTAACCTGACACATTATAGCTCCACTATATTACCCTGTGATGTCAAACTGTAATAAAGCATTAAATCAAGAACAAATAAAATCTAAGATCTTTTTTCTTCCCTGGGTTGTTTTGGTTTTCTTAAGCACCCTGTCCTTGAAAGTCATGCCACTGATACAGCTGAAAAAACAGAAGGATCAGCTGTAAGCAACTAGATAGATCAGAAGGTCAGCAGTGAATTACTGAATTAATTCTGTCTTTGGCTATGTATTTACATCTAACCCAAGCTCACAGTCACTTAAGGCTTTGATCCGAAGCCACTGGTAGTCTTAGATTAGGCTCTCGGTGCCCACGCAGAATACTGAACCATTGCCAACGGGTCCCATTTGCTTCCTAGGCATGTATGTGCCCAAGGCACCACCGGCTAGCAGCCTCGGTGGGCAGACCGGGAGGGTCACCCGTTCTGCAGTCAGCAGCTTAGCGCAGCCTGGACTTTTTAATTTATCTTTTTCCCCATTTTTTCCAGCCATGGCATTAGTAGGATGGGTCTGTCCACAAATTGTGTGTCTATGTCTTTTCTGGTGGGAGAGTTGTGCTCCCCTTTACAGCTTGTCTCTCCCAGCTCCTCTCCTCCTGGGCCACCAGAGACACCCGCAGCAGCCAGAGCGGGCACTCTTACACCCGCCCCACGAAGTCCACATCCCCACTGCGCAGTCACTTCCACCTCCTTCGCGGAGGGCCAGATACCTCCTGTGCTTCTCTGCCCAGCGTCATCCTCCCGAGTCTGCCACGGCTACAGGGCCTAGACCTGCCACGGCTACGCCGCCTAGACACGCCAT
>NW_010512713.1:127068-128798 GCF_000687285.1 Phaethon lepturus
GCGGCCTAGACCTGCCGCTCCCTTTTCCTTTTCACCTCGTCTTTCGTTCCTGGCGAGCTGTTACCCCAGGGACCCCCCTCACCAGCATCCGCCTTGGCAGTGCCCTCTGCCCAGCTACCAAAGAGGCCTTCGGTCCTCCGGGGCCTTTGTCCCACCACCCGCAAAACCAGGAGGCTGATCTCTGATTCAAAGGGTCTTTAAACCTTAGCACTGGGGTTTTTCAAAAGGCTTCATTCTCACAGTCGTCTACCACCGCACACCTTCAGGCTAAGTCCGCTGTGCTGCCAGCTACATCAAGCTTCCATCACCTGTTTGTCTCTGGGCTGAAAAATCTATCTAAATGGGGATTTGGCAGACAAGAAGAGAAGGAGGGAGGGAGACAGCACTGAGGATTGCACCTTCTGCTTCAACAGTTGAGAAACATTTTTGCAAAACGACTAGAACCAAGGAATAACTTCAGCACTACTGAGGGAATAAATGATTCACCGAACTTCTGTTGGTGAAGACAAGGTCTAAGACAGAAAGCACTCAGTTTCAATATAATTTCCTGAGTAAATTACAGAACTGGCAGTTGTTTTTGTTTTTTTTTCCTTTTCCACCCTTCATCTTAACATTTTATAAGGAAGACACTAAGAAACAGTATATCCTATCTGGAAAGTCACCTTCTGTAGAAAGAAGTGTATTGAATCACTTCTTGCAGGAGAAAATAGCTGCAGGTAAACATATTTGAGTGACAGCACTGGAGAAGAAAGCATGAAGTAAGTTTTTCCTAAGGACTAAGCAAAACCGTTGCCTATCATCCCAGCTCCTGTGCAGACGAGGAGTTGTGCTAGACCTGTCACCTAACAGTTACACCCGTACAATAGGAATGCTTCTCAACCAACTAGTTTTAATACTCCTTTATTTTGCTGAAGTCAGGAGAAGGGGTGCGAGAAGTTCAAAGAAACACAAAGCAAATATTATTTAATGCAACAGTTCATGTGCAGGCTTCCCCCCCCCATTCTGATGTTAACCCACACAAAACAACGCAGCAGTTCTGTGAATATTTTAAGTTTTGCTTAACGATTTCAGTAACACAGACCACTCTTACTTCCCTCTGATCATTCATACTGACAGGTCCGGTCTGAATAATGTCAAATACTTAAGCTCTTTTCACTGTTTGGCTCCAGAGCATTAGTCTATTGGAATGAGGACTGTCATTTCAGATTTCCAATTTGTGAGGGACACTGTACTACCAAATTTCAGCAATGTCTGCTTAAGATTTTTAAGATAGACGGGTGATAAATTTTTTTAATTTAGATCATTTCAGGCATACGGAGCATATATGTAGGATATATTCAGCCTCATGAAAAGTCCACAGGGCATCATGAGTCCTTCCTCTTACTTTCATAGCCACGAAGGACAGAAAAGAGATCGAGACAAAGTTTCTGTAGATTGATGGATCCGTAGATATAAATTTCAGCCCACCCTTCACATCTGTTCTGTACATGCAGTTTGTGCAGTTTGGAGATCTCCCAGATTTTTAATCTTAGTACAGCAAGACTGAAAACAAGCCTTTCCAGATTAAAGTTTCATTCAAACAGAAGCAGAACCGCTAGGCAAGTATAAAGAATTATGCTACTATTAAAATGGTTGGGATTTGACCAAATTAGCGCAACAATAGAAGAAATAAAAAAATAAAACGGGGGGGGGGGGGGGGGACAGAGCGCAAATATTGTGTCCCGCCCCTT
>NW_010512713.1:128829-130916 GCF_000687285.1 Phaethon lepturus
AGAATACTTTGGTCCCCCCTTCCCTTCCTCAGCAGGATCCTGCAAAGCACACATCACACAGTTTTCTCAAGTATCCTAAATGAATGCGCTAAATTCTAACAAAAGTATTAACAAACAACATTAATTTCCATTCTGTTAAAAGTTCGTTCTGTTGAGCATTTTACAGCTAGCAGGGTAAATCTTTCTGCTGGAGGACAGAGCGCAACCAGCAACCTCATGCTGGGCAAGGCAGGAGTGGGTGACTCTGGCAAGCAGAGCACGGCTCAACCACAGGCTCAGCGTCACTTGGCGAGAGCTCCCTGCAGCCTCTTTGGAAGCGCTGGGTTGGGAGGATCCACTCCACCCAGATCTTAACGACTTCCTCTGACACCTGACTGGTAGAAATTAAATGGGAAGAATGGGGAGACTGGAGGGCTGGAAGAGTATTGGGACACAGTGGAAATAATCTTCCTCTGCAGCCGGGGAAGATAAACGATTCCTTCCCTGCTCCAAACGCAATGCCAAGCAGTGAACAAATTACTCTGCCTTTCACCCTGTGTCTTAGTTGTATGGTTATTATAAGCACTTGAGGATGAAATCTTGCTCACAAAATTAGTCTCACTGATTTCCAAAAAGGACTAGATGGGGATAGCACTTCATCTTTTTTTTTTTTCCCCCAGCCCCCCCTGCTTTAAATAGCAAAGGCAAAACCAGTTCAGAGTCAAGACATATAAATGTGAACTAAAACATTTAGTTTCCATTCCAGTATTAAAGTTTAAGATTCTTTTGCTAATTAGCATAATGTAACCTCAATCCTGCAACCTGACCTAGGAGGCCAAGTCCAGCACCAATACTGCATGCAACGTGGCCAGTGGTGATACATGCAGGTTCACTCGCCTCTCAAATTACCCCCAGACGTATTGCTGGAGGAATGGATTCCTCAGACGACTCCCCAGACTGCAACAGTTTCGCTGGACATGCAATGGAGAAGACAAAGCCGGCTCTGCCCATGGCTGCCTACATGCCCTTTGCTCTCTGCAGAAACCTGCTGAGAGCGCCTTGGAGGAGAAGGTACAAAACCTGTCCTAAACAATCCAGTTCCCAAGGGTCTGTGTTGTTCACTTTTGCTTTATCGGGGATACCCTGCGCCGTGCCCCTCCAGCCCTGCTTCCCCAGACAGCCCACACCTGATTGCTCTCGGCTCCAAGCCGACCCTCACCACCAAAGGGATGCTGCATTCCCCGAAACTGCTCTTGCCTCACAGAAACATGCAACTTTCACATAGTGCATGAAATGTTATTTATAAATCAGGTATTTTGATGAATAGTTACCCAATTAACAGTCAATCAGGTTCCAGTAACACCTCCTCCTGGCATGCTTACACTGTCTATATAGTTTGTTCCTTATGCCTCCCATAGGTTTGTAACGAGCAACTTCCGATCCCCTACAGAGAGGACCTTGATGCTAAACACATCACCCAGCTACACTAGTTCTTCAGCACAGTTCCCTGCAAACACCCCCACCATTTTTAAATACTAAAACCCAGTAAACGTTCACCATCATTCATGTTTCATCAGAATAAATTAAAAAAAAAAAAAGAGAACAAGCTAATGGAAAGTATGACAAACTGTGCGAGTTGTAACTAAGCTGCTCTGCTACAAGATACTCTCCTCGGAGAGAAAAGAGGTGTCTGGGTTTTCCTTCTAGGATTAGCGACGGTAACTTTGCGGCTGCCCAACTTCTCTTCATTGCTGTAAAAAGCGAAACTTCCTCCTCGACAGCTCTGCTCGGTGCAGAGGGAAGACCTGAGGCAGGGGAGGCTGCCGGGCTGGCTGCGGGAAGCGGCGCGGTCCCCTCGGGGCAGACCCCTTCGCTCCCCGCGGGGCAGAAAGCCAGGGATGACTATGGGTCTGCTTCAAAACAGCGCCGGGGAAGTTTCTGGCACGATCATTCAATTGCAGAGAAAAGTATTGGAGATGAAGCAGAGGAGGAACTCACGGGGAGCTCCGTTTCAACACCCCTCTCTCAGCCTGCAGAGCTTTCCGAAAAAGCTCGGTTTTCCCTTTTAAGCCCCGGCAGCCTGGGAAAGAGGCGCCACCTGTTCCCAA
>NW_010512714.1:0-369 GCF_000687285.1 Phaethon lepturus
ACGAATTGTTGTGGTTTTTTTGTATTGCAGATGATGAAGGGGGACCTGGTGACTACAGCAACATCACGGTTAGCTGATGTGTGTGTGTTTGTTGAGGATGGGTTCAAAAACCCTTCCCTCTGAAAGCTAAGTTGAGGGACCGGGGCTGGGGAGGGGCTGGGAGGAGGGGACAAGGTTGGGAATTGCAGCGAGGGGTGTTAAAGTTAGTGTAGGGGAGAGGGCTGTCCAGGCAGTCAGTCCCCTTTTTGGGCAGGCAAAGGGGGCAGGGTTACTCTTTGGCAGAACAGCAGTGTGTGCCAGGCAGGGCAGTTCCAGCCTGTGTCTGTTGTGTAGTCTGTATTTTGTGTCTTAGGCCTTCCTCGGGGCTTG
>NW_010512714.1:559-764 GCF_000687285.1 Phaethon lepturus
CCGGTGGAGCCACTGTGCTCTCCAGGCAACCCTTTTCACAGACTGGGACTTCTTCCCTGCATCCTTATGCTCTTACGTCTTGAAGGCAGGCTTCTTGGGCATCGGTCATCTCAGTTTTGACAGGGATTTCTTGTGATGGGCTCTTACATTCGACCCTTTCTGGGATTGCCGTAGAGCAAATAATTTAGCAAATAATTTAGCAAAT
>NW_010512715.1:0-3350 GCF_000687285.1 Phaethon lepturus
GCGGAGGGAGCGTCTCTTCGCCGGGTACAATTCAGGGGAGGAACCCGTCCTTCGGGGCGAGGCCGTGTGTTGTCAGGCTTCCGCGTGGAAAGAAGGGGTCATCGCACATACCCTCTCCCTCTCTCGGTTAAGCGAATGGTGCTATAAATGCAAAAAACATGGATTTTTTTTTTTTTTTAAATCTGGAGGGGAAAAAAGTAGAAAAATTCACCCTACGAATATTTCACAAAAGTTTCTTGGCATAAGCCACGACCAGAAGTTTTCCACATCTTGGCAATTTTAATGAGCGCAAGTGCAAGATCCAGGACCCTGATTGCAGGTTTTATGGGGAGATTTCAGTAATTCATTGGAGTAATTTCAGTATGAATTTCCCCGTGAAAATTCCAGATGCAGAAGAAAGGTTTTTAAGGACAATCACTGCTTTCCAGCCTATTACAGCATCTCTCTTCTTTGGAGTGGCTTTTTTTTTTTTTTTTTTTTTTTTAATGCACTATCCCTGTTCTTAGGACTCAGGTTTCCTTCTTTTGTTCTTTTCCTCACTCCACCCCTACCTCCAAAAATAATGTGCTTGTGTTAACCGATGTGCCTCTGCTAAAGTGATATGAAATACAGAGAACAGATGACACATTGCACACTGTGTGATAGCTAATGGTCATCTGGGGTGTGGTAGTGGGGTTGTGTACAGTATGTTTCTAAGTTTGGCTCAGTAGCTAAACTGAGTGGCATCTCTTCACTCAGCTTAAAAGACAATATGGACTCAAGCCTGAGAAAGTAATTCCAAATTTTCCAGCATCTATTTGATGAACATATTTTACTTTCCTTAACGCAGAGAGTTGTTTAATGTTCCAGTTTGGTTTGGTAATCACTGGGATGCATGCCAGCCTCCTTCACCTTTGCTTACTCGGAGTCTTCCCCATCAGTACTCATTTCACTCAAGTTTAGTAGGTTTGTTTCCTCCACTGCTCCACCAATCCATCTTGTCTCAAGACTAAAAGAGGACACGAGATGTGAAAATCTCACAACTGTGGTGCCAGATTCTCTTTTTGTTTGCTCTGCTGTCTGTTGCGTACTTGTGTCCATACTGTCACTAGGTATGCATTCGCGTGCACCTTGTACGAACGCACAAGTTGCGTGTTGCCTCTGGCAGATCCTTGTTTCAACTCCAGCAAAGGTGCTAGATCTACACGAAAGCACTGCCCAAGCCAGTTGTCAGACTTAACTCCTTTTTTTTCTTTTTGAGTGTAATGGTTTCTTGGGAAGACAGACGCCATCTCTCCGAACGTCCCTCCACCCTTTCCTTCTTCTTTGTCCCAGCTTTATATACTGAGCATGACATTATATGGTGGGGAATATCTCTTTGGCCAGCCTGGGTCAGCTGTCCCGGCTGTGTCCCCTCCCAGCTCCCCGGGCACCCCCAGCCTGCTCGCTGGCAGCCCAGCACGAGAAGCCGGACTGTCCTTGACTGCTCAGCAACAACCCAAAACATCAGCACATTATCAACAGTTTCTCATCCCAAATCCAAAGCATAGCCTCACACTAGCTTCTGTGAAGAAAATTAACTCTATCCTGGCTGAAACCAGGACATTGAGTTGCAAAATACGTGCAACTATGTAGGACTTTTTTTTATTATTATTAAATAATTTCTAAAGTTATTTCAAACAGCTGAAAGCACTTTGCTTTTGCTTCCAAGAATGTAGCTCCAGTCAGAGGTCAAGCACAGACTTTTTCAGCTGCAAAGACAAATATTTGGGAAAATAACCCTATGTTTTGCAAAGGGTCACTGAACCTAACAGTCTCGGTACTTGATGACACTGTGGTACGGTCACTCGAAATTGGCTGTTACAGAAGAAAAGCAAAGACCTCCGTGCACCATTATAGAATGGGCGTCTCTCACCCCGCCTCCCCGTGTTCTGCGGGCTCCTTGGTTTGTTGAGGAGTGAAGCTCTTCTCCCAGCGCTTTAATTCCAGAGATGCCAAGCCGCGCTTTCAAGCGAGCAAACATCAGTTGGCTCTTAATGAGAGCTGCAGGCACTCGGCAATTCTGGCTGTCGGCTTGCTTTAAAGGCTTAAATATAGTTTTAGTCTATGCTTCTATAAGTGAAGCTTTTGGTTGCTATTAAAAACCAAAGAATAAATAAATAAATACATAAACAAACAGTCCCAAAGCAGGCAGGCTCCCAGGTCTGTTCACCTTGGCCAATCCACCTTGGTAATATTTAAACTATAGACAGTGCCAGTAGCTTTTCATGGCGATGTTCCTTCTCGTGCTGGGTCAGAGTGGGAGCCCTGGTTTCAGGCCGGGGGCTGACCCAAAGCAGGCACCCCTCCGACGTCCGTACGACCACTCCTGGGGTGCTGGTCTCCTTTACGTACACGAACGTGACAGCCGGCGGTTCCTCAGTGGTTTCCCTCTTCTCCGCGGGTTTCAGGTCAGCCAAACCAAGCTTCCCGCCTTTGCAGTGCCGAGCTACGGAAAGAATAAGGCTGTTGAGCGCTAAATTGTTCTTCCAAGAGGAAAAACGGGATGGGGAGGGGAACTGCTACTGAAACCTTTTGGTCTTTCTGACAACGGCAGCACTGCGAAGCAGCCTGCTGACCCCCTCACTGGCAGGTAGAGTTAAAGCTGGCTGAATATCAGCTGCACTTCCATCACCTCTCCCTGGTCATGGAAAGCGGCTGAAGGGGCCTGGCCGTGGCCCAGCCTGGCGGCAGAAGGGGGCCAGGGGTTCCTGGCTGCCCGTCAAGCGTTGCGTCTCTGTCATCTCCACCGACGCGAGCCGGTGGAGAGGATGGGGGCCTTCTGACTTCCACCAGCAGCCATCACCTGGGGTTAGTTACCCTGTCAACCTGATTTCTGGCCAGCCGGCCAAGGCGCTGCCTTTTCCGCTGGCTGGTCTGTACCCTCCGTGAATGCAGCAGGTGACACCTGGTGGAAATTTGATCTTTCTTCTCTCCATTTTTATGTTTTGCCTAATTAAATACCGGCAGCAGCGTAGGACCGGGCATCATATTCATAACTTTTCCTGACAGAGGAATAACGGCAGCTGACAGAGGTGTCGTTTGGGAAAGCTGTTTGCTAACAAATGCCTTTCTTACCACGTGCCTTAAAACAAAAGGACTCGCTGAAGCTGGTCTTGGTGGCAAACACAAGAATGGGGGGAAACCTGAGCGTTTCATCTGCGCGCGGGTGCGAGAGCCAAAGAGGCTCCTGACGGCCCGTCCCTTCCCCGTGCCCTCGCGCAACTCGGGCGTTGGGGCGACCGGTGCCGCGTGCCGGCCGTGCCCAGGTGCTGGCCAGCCCCAGAAGCTCAGCTCCCGCCGCAGGCTCTCCATCGCCCGCCCGCTTTTGG
>NW_010512715.1:3725-7638 GCF_000687285.1 Phaethon lepturus
CTGCCCCGTTCGGTTGAAGCTGGCCGACGGCGGGGCGTTACGGAGGCGGTGGCAAGCAGACAGACGGACAACACGGTCCCGTGCGCCTTGTTTCCTTTGGAAAACCAGGCTAAAAATAACACGCTGGCGAATAGAGCTCAGCTGGGAGGCACGGTACGGAAGAGAGCTGGCGGAGAGGGAAACGGGGGTGGCTGTCCCGTTGTTATTTCACGTGCCTGGATACCAGCAGCAGCCCTTCAGAATATTTCTAGCCGTTTTCTCACTTGAAACAGAGCATACAGATGCCTCTCCTTATCCAGGGCTGACTGCTCTCGCTGAAAATTAACATCCTGGTAATTTTAAACCCTAAAAACCACTGAGGGTTCCAGCAGGGCTGGGATGGTGTCCAACAGTATCTTAATCCTTTTTTTTTTCTCCTTGCAGCTACACCAAAGATAATAATTATATGTTCCATTTAAATAAACAGGAGTACTGCGCTCTGCGCTCCTGACTACTATCAAAGCATTCATGTGAGTTCATGATCTCTGGGCTTCCTAGCTGGAGAGGTATTCAAGAGGTCCAACAGCAAGAGAGCAGAGGAGAAACTGAAACACACAATATTGCAAAGGAAATTGGCAGCATAAATGATCCTATTAAAAAAAAAAAAAAAAGCATAAATGAACCTATTAAAAAAAAAAAAAAAAGGGCAGAGATCACAAAAGAATAATTTTTACTTCGATAGCTTAGCCGAAAAATTTGGAAAGGAAGTGAGCGTAGACTGATGCGAAACAGCGAAGAAAACTCTGTCCCAGCCATTCTGTCATTGCAAGTCCGCTTGAAATGTTTTAGCTTCCCTTTCGGGCTATTCAGTTCTCCTGTTTAACTTTGAAAGAAAACAAAAGGTTACAATGCATATACATTTTTAATATATATATTATATATATTAAACACATATGTTGCCTTCTTCGCAAGCCTTTCCTCCTTCAGTATTGAGGACCGTTTAAGAGTAATCAAAACATTTTCCCAGACTTTAAACTTGGAAATTTGATGGCACAAAAGAGACTTGGTATCGTTAGCGTCCTCTAGGATTTTGCAGAAGTACATTTACTTCGAGTTGCTTAATGGGCTAACACAAAATCTATTGCGGTTTAGTTTGATTTTTAATTTAGTACATATATAGTAGCAGAAGGGTCAGAGATATGATTCCCAGACAGAAGAATGTGCTTATAGACACATAGGTATTCCTAAGACAAGAAGTAGTAGTTACCTTACATCAGAGAAATTAACTACACTGGAATATGACAAAAGTCATCGCGCCGGTGTATGATGACAAGAGAGCCAACGGGATGTTGTCATATTAGCTAGGAGTGGTTTATCCCTAAAGTTTAAGTTCCTGATGCCACTTCCAACAATAGAAAGAAACGGATTCGTTGAAAGGGTCGGTATATCCACTAGCTTTGGCTAACGGTGGTTAAAACCACCGCAAGCCAAACACGAGCAGCGATGAGTTTTGCAGCAGATTTCCCCAGCCCACGGTTTCCTCTGGCGTACGAGCCGCGAAGCTGTGAGCGCTCAGCGTCACCGCGGGGCAGCGCGAAAGGCGCGGCCCCAAGCGCGGAGGCTCACGCGCGCACGCGGTCTGTGCAGTAGCCGGAAACGTGGAGACGGTTTTGCACAGAGGTAGGTCATTGCAGACCTCAGCGTCCCTGGCCAAATGTAAAACTTGCAGAAATTCCTCGTACGTGTGTTTTCTGTATCAGTGAAAACACATTAATTCAACATTTGGACTTCCATGGATTTTAGTTACTCCTGCCCAGCTGTTCAAATGGGAGAAGACGAGAGATGGAAGCAAATACACCTTCAAAGAAATCTATTTATAATAGTGTTTTGCACTTCCATCCAGAGGCTGAAAAAGATTTATGGATCCCGGACAACTAAGCTCCACAGTCCTTCTCTGACCAAAACAGATGACATTGACTACATTTGACAAAAGGAGAATGTAAGACCCTATACAACCACAAGTATCAGCTGAACGGGCTGCGCATCGTTTGTTGACGAGGCATTCAGAATATACAGCTTTGTGGAATGGGCTACAGGTACGAAGAGGAAACCTCCTGTCCCGAAAAGCTGCTCTCCTCTCCTTTGCCCTCTCCGCCTCCGTCAGGCAGCCGAAGCCCCTCACCAGCCCCCCGCCCCCCGTCTCAGGTACGAAAGAAGGCGATTAGCTCCGTATCATTCACCCCGTGCCGACAGTCGCGGGTCAGGCGCTTTGAGAGGCATGGCTTTGAGGGTTTGAAAGGGAGCTGGCAGGGCGGTGCTGTGCAAATCCGTTTAATTCCAAACGGGAGGCAGGTAGCTGACTTCATTTTGCTTCCCAGAAAATTCTCGGTCATGGGCTCTCACTTGCATTACGTATTCACGTCTCCGGGTGCAAAACTATCCGTGTAAATTGCGCTTGTTGAGATAAAAATGGAGTCTTTTGGATATGTTGGTGCTTTGACAACGCAGCCAGTCGACGTCGTTCCCTAGGCCAAGCAGGACAACTGAGTAATCCTGAAGACGTCGTTTCTGAGCAGCATGTATGACATACTCATCACCGGCTCTGACATTTACATTTACGTAGAGCCACGGCTTTTTTGAAAATCCCCGCTCACCGGGGCTCGCTTACGCACCAAGAGCTCCCTCTCCTCCCCTGCGCGCGGCCGCTTCGTACGGGAGCCTACGCGTGCTCTGCCCGGCTGTACGCGTTTGAACACATTGCCAGAGCGAGCCATTCCAATGAAATCACCGGGCTGTTATTTGGAGGGATGAAATTTCACCCGCTTCATAATTTATTTTACCGTCTCCAGAGCCAGCCCATCACTTCCCCGCTGGAACGCACTGCCAGCTGTCGCAGCACACCGGGGCTCGTTGGCTAGCAGGGCTTCAAAGCCTGGTGAGCTGCCCCGGGCCGGCGGGTGGAAATTGGCCGATGACTTTGGTGTCTCTTCACAACGGCTTCCTTGCTCGCTTACCAGGCGTGCGCGAATTCCTGTTTCCCATCGGCTGCAGCAGCCAAACGAGAGCAGAAGAGCTGCCTGCCGTCCCTCGTCCCTTCCAGAGAGCACCCACGAGTCCCGCACAGGGCTCGGCGGCTGTGGGAATGGGAGCGGCTTTCAGCGTTCGTGTCTCTGTGCTGATGCGGGTTTTTTTCTCTATTAAATATAATACCCCGTCTCATCTGGAGAGAGTTGATCTGACCAAGAAGGGAGGCAGTCCCAGAAGAAGCGGGGAAGCACAAATGGGAAAGACAAAGAAAGGAGTTGTCTCTAAGTCACCCAAAAGGAGATTTTCAGGGATGGGCACCTCAGTTTTCCAATCATTTAAAGCTCTGCTTGGCCCTTTGGGCTCTTTCTCCCATTTTAGAGGTTACGCTCACGATCCTTCTTTTATAAAGGAGAGCTTCTTGTCATACTTTGCTCGACAGTTTGCAGAGATGTTGTGACGATGGTGGCAGACAGGGCTTTCTCTGCGCACGTGTATTTTCCTCCCAGCGTGATGGGAACACAGTTTATGAGCAACAGAAGGATTTGGAAATGAGTGTCATTAACGTGTAGGCGTGAGGAGTTTTTAGCAAAGTTGTGACCAAAGCTGAGAGGGGCATGTAGGGTTTTGCTCGTAGGCCTTATGTCTGCAGGGAAGGGCAGGATTTGAAACCTGTGTGGCTCACCCACCCCAGCCCCTGGAATGGACGTGGTGAGAAGGAGGATAGGAAGGAGGGGAGGAGGCTTTGGAGAAGGGTCTGTGTCCTCTCAGGAGCTGGAGGAAATTCACGCTGAGCCCTGGGTGTGCCACCTATGCCAGGCACACTGATATACCTGTTTAAATCCAGTCCTGCGTTCATCCTTCGTTTGCCTGCTGCTCCAGATAGATTTGGTCAAAATCAGACATTCCT
>NW_010512715.1:7669-11556 GCF_000687285.1 Phaethon lepturus
CTCAGCTGTATTTTCATGGGGAAGGCTGATAGAAAACTGTTGGCCTTCATTTTGATTTTCAGAAGATTGATGGTAACTGGTCACCACCTCATTTATTTGCAAGCGTAGCGTAAAGGGAACACTGGTTTCATCAAAGGAATTGGCAACAGGTTGTACGGTACACATAATCTCCACCAGCTGCGAACGCAGCTATCTGATATCCTATGCTTCAGTTATGCGATGATATCTGTCTTCTTCCTTTACTGTTTTTCTTAGATATTAATATTTCTGAGTAATTTTCTTAAAAAATAAAAAAGAGAGCGAAAACAAAGCACCCCCACCCGCCCCGCCATTTCCCGCTCTGTCTCTGAGGGTCTGCGCGTGTCCTCTTTGACCACCGCTTTCTGGTTCCTTTGTGCAACCCTCCCACTCAGTCCCTTCTGCAATTTTGTAAAAGGCTCATTTCCAGGCTGCAGCTTTCTAAATGTCATTCTTTAGTAGTTAAACATAAATCTCTGAGCTTGTTTCGTTGTTTTCCTGTGAAATATGAAACACGCCAGTCTCCTATTCTTGTCTGAGCCACCACAGGGTGTCATCAATACATCAAAACATTATATCAGGTGGCTGAATTTCTTCATCTTTTATTAACCTCGATGTATTTGCTTTCTTTTGTATATGCTATCAAAAGCTGTGTTTACATTTTTGTCTCTTTCAAGTTGCCCGTGGTGCTTTTATTTTGGGAAGCAGGAAAGGAAGGAAGGAAGGAAGGAGGGAAGAAAGGAAAGGGGCAGGATCGGCCCCTTCCTCTCAAGGTGGGGGCTGTGTTAGCTTGGGGGCGGCTGCGTTTCTGAAAGCCTGGTTTCATTCCCGAAAACCAGAGCGTTTAATGGATGGGCTAACGCAGGCGGAGGCTCCTTCCAGTGAGGAGACTCTTTCAGGGGCTGTTTTGAAAAGCGGTGTCTACTTGTGCTGCCACTGCACACCCGTGTCCTTGGGGCGTTCGAGTCACTGGCAGGAGGGAAGCAAAGAGCGGAGCGGTGGGTACGGGCTCATCCCGGGGGGAGAGGGGATGCCTGTCAGCGGGGCCGGGCAGTGCTGGCTGAGCAAGCTCAGCGATTTTGTTCCTTTTCTAATTATCCTCGGTGAAAAACGTCGCTTTTGCTTATTTTGAAGAGCATTTAATTCTTCCTTCACAAGCTCCGAATGTCTCTAGTCCATTTAAAAACACCTTAGTGCAACTCCTTTTTTCTGACTCCGCTGTGTCTTGGCCGCTGAAGGACACAGGACGGAGGTGTGAGATGCAGGGCTCGTTCAGGGGCTCCAGAGCTCTTCCTGCCCATCCCTGTCTCCGTGTTAACGGGAGGTAGGAGAAAGTGACGGTTCTAGGTGCTGATGGGCCCTTTCGCTTCCTTCCTGCTGCCTATCCTACGCTTTAAACACCGGCAAATCCCCAGCACAGCAGGAGAACACCAGGCAGAAAGGTTCCCGCATTTCCCAGGAATTTCAGATGCAAAACGTGCAGCAAAGTTTTCTTGGGTGGGTCCTACCAGACAGTCCCTGCCCCGGTGTAGCAACCCTGCAAGAGGCACGTGTGTGTCAAGTCCGCAAGGGAACAGTCTCTGACAGCGGCTGCTGAGACTCCCTTTCCCTTCTCCATCTTCAGCACACCGCGCTCGCGTCTAAAAAACCCAGACGGTGAACCCGTAGGCAAGCCAACAATCACACCACGAGCAGATGCAGCATGGAGCTCGGTGTAATTCGTGCTCCCCACCCCCCCAAAAAAATGCGCTGAGGAAGAGAGAAAGCATTCAGGTCAACTAGCTCTTTAATTTCATTCATTTCATCAAGCTTTTGCTCAAGATTTGGGAGGGGTACCACTCTGCTCTAACACATGCGTTACGGAACTGCACACCGTGCAAACGGGCTGCGGAAGAAGACGGACCGACTCCTTGTTGCGGCGTGGAAATTCAAACCGTTCCATCGGCTACGGCAGTATGAATTTGCACTCTTGTGTTTACTGAAATAACGCACGCCCGTTGGACTGGATACAAAGTAGTGTTTTTCAAGGTATCTGGCGAATGCAATAATTTATTTTTACCATGCCCCAGAAGTCATAATTGCGTTCCGGTTTTACAGAGGAACACGCTCTATATCCTTGTGTCTCTCCCAAACGTAATCTGTTCAGTATCAGGCTTTTAATTCCGCACTGGGAGATAGCCATTTGGCTGACACAGTCCTGAGAACGTCTGGATAAATGTCTGGACAGTTTCAGCTTGAAATTGCTCTGAGAGCCCTTTGCAGCCCAGTCACAAAGGTTTCAGTCTGTGCCCAGACACTCTGGGCCATCGGAACACACTAAGAACAACCGGGCTGCAGCGTCTGGCAGCTCCGTTAGTCGTGGGGCAGCGGCCGTTTGGATGGTCTTTTTGTGGAAAGGGGAGAACTACAGCCCGTCTGAAGCGACGCCAGCGCTGTGCCGTCACGGAGGGGTTCGGCTGCCCTCTTTCCTGCCTCCGCAGTGTCTGGCAGAGAGCAGCCTCGGGAGTTTATTAGTTAAGGGAACACTTAGAGATTTAGTATAAAGCGTACCTATCACTTCTGTCTTCCTCACATCCTCCAGGAAGGGCTCACATACAATTTGAGTGTTTACTTTACATGGGATACCTCTTGGAGGATGAATACCATGGGGATATTGGATGTTTTCTACGCTTTTTCCTTTTTTTTCTTTTAATCTTGGGATTAACCTGTATGCACACATGGTATTTCAGACCTCACTGATTAGCAGCTGGCAAGCAATTAGCTATGTGGCGATGAATGGCTAGTCAGTCAGCACCGCTGAGGGAAATGCATTGCATCTTACACCGCTAAAATGTCATTTCTGTTGACGTTTGTGTATCAGCTTTTAAGAATCATGCACCACCAGAGCCTTGGGAGGGCTTCGTCGGTGGTGTTTTTTAATTTACTGCTGGGTTTGAGTGGGAGAATTTGTTACTCCGGTGCTTTCTCCATACAGTCACGGTCGTTTAGGCAGTTCACCTGCGAAAGATGGAGCGGGCTCGGCTCAGTGTGCTGAGCCTCCTTTCAGAGCGGCTCTCGCTCCCCGACCTATGCCACGGGCTCACGGCACGAGTGCTCTGCTGTCGCCTTCCCGGCAGCCTCGGTGGTACTGCTGGCCCGGCCGGCTCCCGCCTCCGGCGGATGATGCCTGGTCTGAGGGCTGGGCTTGGATTCCTGCTCCAGGGGAAATTTCCCAAGTTGCCCAGATCGGCTCCCGTCCCAGCCTTGCACGCATCCTCCAGGCGCGGGCTCTGGTTCTACCGGCTCCTCCTCGGAGCTTGAGTGCTTGTTAGCTTCTGGGTGAGGAGTCATAGAATCATAGAACGGTGTGGGTTGGAAGGGATCTTAAAGATCATCTAGGTCCAACCGCCCTGCCGTGGGCAGGGACACCTTCCACTAGACCAGGTTGCTCAAAGCCCCATCCAGCCTGGCCTTGAACACTTCCAGGGATCTGACATCCACAACTTCACTGGGCGACCTGTTCCAGTGCCTCACCACTCTCGTAGTGAAGAATTTCTTCCTTATATCTAATATAAGTCCACCCTCTTGCAGTTGAAGCCGTTACCCCTCGTCCTATCGCCACATGCCCTTGTAAAAAGTCTGTTCCCATCTTGCTTATAAGCCCCCCTCAGGCACGGAGAGGCTGCAATAAGGTCTCCCCAGAGACTTCTCCAGGCTGAACAACCCCAACTCTCTCAGCCTGTCCTCATAGGAGAGGTGTGCCATCCTTCTGATCATCTTCATGGCCCTCCTCGGGACCCAATCCAACAGCTCCATCTCCTTCGTATGTTGGGGGCCCCAGAGCTGGACGCAGTACTCCAGGTGGGGGCTCATGAGAGTGGAGGGGGAGA
>NW_010512715.1:11993-19577 GCF_000687285.1 Phaethon lepturus
CTCGAGGTGGGGTCTTATGAGAGTGGAGGGGCAGAATCACCTCCCTCGACCTGCTGGTCACATTTTTTTTCGGTGCAGCCCAGGATACAGTTGGCCTTGCGGGCTGCAAGCGCACATTGCCGGGTCATATTGAGCTTCCCATCAACCAACACCTCCAAGTCCTTCTCCTCAGGGTTGCTTTTGCTTTTCCAAGGTTTAACGCTGCTCCAGCACGGTCCTACGAGAACTCCTCAGTCCCCCATCCCTCCTTTCAGAAGAGGCGATGGCTACAAGCAATTGAGTATATGTAATTTGTATTATATAAATATTTTAATTATTTTTAGCTAGTTTAGGTTTAGTTCATTTTTAGTGCATGTAGAGGTATTCCACGGACTTTCTCCTCTTTGCTAAAAAAAAGAAACTGGCATACCATTCAGTTTAGACTGTAGTCTTAATTTATTCTTAGCTGGAAACAATTTGAAGGAAACAAAGAAGAAAGTGTGAGAAGCGTGTTAATGAGACAATGGGAAGAGTGATACAATAGAGAAAAGGACCTGGAAGCAATCTTCCACATTTTACACACAGTTAACGGTTCCCTCGGGAATCAGTTAGGAGCCAGCAAATAACATGTTTTTAGTCATTTACATATCTCCTGTATGGACTATTTACATAATTTGTCACTACAGTTTTCCCTTCTCTCATAACATATTTTGCAGTTGCTGGTGTGTGTTGTGTCTGGTTGTAATGACTCGATTTCCATGTTGCATTAGGCAATGTGAATGTTTCCTTGGTTTTGCCTAGCGCTGATGTGCAAGTTGTTAAGTGCTGGTATTTCTAGCTGAATTCATAAATCTCTGTGGATTTTTCAAAGGCATCTCTTGGTCCAGAACTGAAAAGAGAGAGGATGTGGGAGTAATAGGCTAATCACAGAATGAAACTATTCATAATTGTTAAAACCTCACGGGTGCCATGGCTTGCTTCTCTTATCTGCACAATGCAAAGTTCACTTAAGTGACTTTCCTCAGAAAGAACATAAACGGCAACATTAAGAGAGAGAGAGAACAGCTTGCTTTGAGATGATGAGATGGAACGAAAACATAGAGACTGTAACACAAGAGAAATGTTCAAAAGCGTGTTTTTAAAAAACGGCCTATTGAAAAAGAATTTCAGCTGAGTAAAGTTTATACATGTCCAAGGAAAAGAACAATAAAAGAGGATGAAAAAAGTGCTCCTGCACACTTCCTTCCCTTTGCCTTCTAAAGGAGGGAGGTGGAGAGAGCAGAGAGTGAGGAGGAAGGAAACCTGAAGCAGAAACTCGACATTTTTTCATTTCCAGACTGAAACAACCTTCTAAGTTGTTTTTTTTTTCTTTTTAATAATCATGGCTGTTAATGTTCTATTTCACCTCAGAATTCTCATTCAAATTAAAATCTTGATACAGAACTCGGACAGGGAAAACTTACGAACACCTCTAATATTTTCCAGTGCATAGTTTTCATTTTTTAAAATGCATTGTGTCTTCAAGATCTCCACATTTGATACTGCTGAGGGTTGTGCTCGTGTTAAAAGAATTCCCTTAATTATACACAATAGTGGCAGCGAACGGAGCTCGAGCTCCTGCAGAGCCGTTCCTGTGTCACCAATGCTCTGACCGAGAGGAGTCCAGAAAACTTTAGGGGAAACGTGTATACTATTATGTTTCATTATTTGGGTTCTGGTATGCGAGCTGGTAATTAACACCCCGCTCTCGCAAAGATTTATATAAACGCTTAACTCTGCTCCGTGAGTAATCCCATTAGCATCACGTTATTCTGCCGCACGGAGAGAACCTTCCCAGAACGGCTGCCTCAGTGCGAGTGCCGTAATGGAAATGTTATTGCAGAGTGAATTACGCCAGCATTAAAAAAAAAAAAGATTACGGTGAAAAAATATCAGAGGAAAATACCTGCAGAACTTGAACCGTTAGAGTGAAATTTCATTCCCGTTGACGAGCTGGACTCCAGTTTCCCTTAGGAATGTCACAAATCATGCACTGCTTGAAGCGCTAAGGTTTTGCACTTGACCTTCATAGGCGGGTAGTCATCTGTAACCAGACGGCTCTGCTGTGCCCTGGTGTTTGAGGACTAGGTCTTGAGCATGGATTATCGCTTCAGAATGAGCACTGACTTACGTTGGTGTATGCCCCATGGGCACAACAGGGAAAAATGTGACTTAAAACCTTATATCTTCCTGTTTTTTGATTACAGAAGATTAAAAAGTGCTCTGGGGTCACATTCTGCCCTGGTTCACGCTCTGTGTAATCTTATCAGCTCCAGCAGGACCGTCTGAGGTGTAAGTCATGACAGGGTGTTGGCCGTCTCGTCCAGAGCCATGTCTGGAGCATGAACACCTTCGGGGAGGGAAGGAAAAAGCTTAATTAAACCTGGCGTCTCTCATCTCGGGCAGGATGCGCTCTGTCTAGCATGTAAGGCTCAACGCGAAGCTGGAGAGAGAATTGAGCCGTTTTGTTGGCTGGTAAATTGCTGTTGGATATATTTTATTGTCCTTTTCGTAGTTGTCCAGATTTTGGGACGCCTTCGGTGTGCAAATATTATAAATACTGTATGAACTGAAAAATGGTTCTCACAGGCGGTAACAGAATATTTTCAGCACGGAGAGGTATATATTACAGTCGTATTCAGCCCGTGCAGCTGCTGGCAGGCTTAACTGAGGTTTGGTAAGCCGTGTACCGATCCTTTAATTTTGATGTGGATGTTATGCCACAACGGTGCTCGCTTAGTCACATTCATTCACTGCCGGCGTGGAGCAAAAGCGTGCAGGCTTGACCTGTAGCATCTCCAAGGCTTCGCGGTAGGCGTGGAGTTGCCTGTCTCAGGGCAGTGCCCGAGAGCTGACACGTTGTTCAGATTCTGCACATGAACGTGGGAAGGCGGAGCACGCTCTGACTGGGTCTGCGGCGGACTTGCTCTCCAAAGCATTTGGGGTATTGCACCAGAGAAGGTGGTTTGCAGGAGGAGAGTGTTTCGGCAGGTGTGATCCCCTGCTGGGGCCTTTTGGCCGGTGTGAAAGACGTGAGAATGCTATGCCACCCCAGAAAAGAAAGCAGGACTGGTACCGGCCACCTGCCGGTCTTTTCTCCTTCCACTTCAGCAACTTGTGTGACCAGAACGCTAGGAAATACCAAAGTTTTCATATCAAATGAAAGCTAGAAATGTCATCGCATCTATTCTGCACGTGTCTTAAGGAGAGAACGAGGCAGGGGAAACAGGGGATGTTTTAAGGAAGATGGGAACAGCCTTTGCACCTTCATTTTAGTCTATCTATTTATTTTTATAGTCAATTGCTAAGGAACTTCTGCCTCTGAAAATCTAAAGGCATGATCTGGACCTCCATGAAAAGAAAGCAAGCGCATTGACTTCATTTTGGAGCCGGACCAGAGGCAAGCTCCGCTCTGGTCCCTGCAGCCCTGAGTGCTGCTGGACTTGCCATTGCAAACCTCAGTTTCTGGGCAAGCTCAGTCTCTTTTGCCCAGAATCTGTGAGAAAACCAGATACCGAGGTCAGGCAGTCTGTTGTCTTCACCACATCCTTGTGGGTCCGGGCATTCATACCACTGTGTTACAAAGAGTACGGGCATCCTGATCTCTCCCCGTGCTGTTGTCTTCTTCCTGCCTAGCAGCCACAGATACTGGGGCAGATGGACTTTCTACAAGGTGATTTCTGTTCGGTGCCTTTTGCGGGTCGCATTGAGCCCTTTCATGTTATTAAAATGCAGTTGAGCAAGAGCGAGTCTCACGTTGTTAGCGACTTGTCGTCTTCTCATCCAAATGAACGGTCCCGCCTTCCGTACCCGTTATGGTCTCTCTGCTGCACAGCCGAGCTTTGCTGCACTCTTCACTCTCCGGTGTGTAACAGACCCACATTTTTTTCTTTCTCATCTTTCCCCTGTCAATATCGCTGACATTTTCTTTTCTTTACAATGATGCTGACAGAAAAAATGCCATCCCTCCTTCTGCCCTTCCAACAATTCAGCCTTTCCCTTTCCTATGCTTTCCTGCACCGGGACGGATACTTGAACAAACGCCCTCTCTGGATCCCTCGGTACTTTTTTGTCTCTGTGCATCCTGAATTATCAAGAGCTGATTTACTACATATTCACGGCAGCCTGACTGGGAAGTTTCTCTTCAATTCTCTCGGTTCCCCTTCTTTACAGTAGGTTTACTGTGACCCTACCAATTTGTCTGAATTCAAACAGCTAACTGCTTTCTGATGCTAATGCGTAGCCCTGAATTAACTGTTGAGGATTATGGTGTGTCCTCTTTCCCAGGTTCATTTTACATTATGTTTCGTCGCATCGAAGGAGAGTAAGGCAGTTTTGAAATAATTAACACAATTAGCAATGATTGCCTACTGGAAGGAACTCATTGATTCCATAAGAAATTTGTTATTTGTCACAGAAGGAAAAGTGCCTACGTTTTCCTGACTTTCACTGGTGAAGCTAGATAGGTGGACCAGGAAAATGAAAATAAGTCAACTTTTTGCTGACAGTGAAAGAATGTTCTCCAGTCACTCAATCTGTACAAAAAAAGAGTGACATGAGACTGACGTGTGCTCCTGTGTCATTAAAACAGGAGGAGCAATTTACAAAATTACATGTGCTAGATACTTACACGTGTGTGGCTCGATCCATGATCTGGTGAGATCCTTGCAAAGATTCCCATTGGTTCCGGCTGGATCACACCATGGCTTTACTTTCGTCAAGGCACAGAGAAATGTGCTTCTCTTGGGATGGAGGTAGGAAAGGATATAGCTACTTGAGAATTTTTTCTGCATCCTGCGCTTTGCGCAGGTCTAGATCGCAAAGGAAATCAAACCCCTGGGAGCTTAGGAATGGTTCTCCATGTTGACGTCACTTATTGCATCCTTTTGCTTCCCTGTCTCAGCCTTTTTGTCAAAGCACAAAAAAATCCAGGAAGGAACTAGAAGTGTTGCAAATACAAATTGGATTTGTGTGCGTGAGTGCGTGCAGGCGAGTGTGCAAACCCCCGTACCTACATAGGTATTCGTATACGTGCGTACACGTGTGCGTGCACGGTGACCGCCTTTGCTTTCTGTAGGGAGACAAGCTCTGCGGAGGCTTTATTTTATGAAGCGCGTTATACGTTCGCAGCGCGCTCGGCTGGCTGGATTTGCCTGCGTGGATGTTTCCCATTTCAGATCCCAACAACAGCTCGTTAAAAGAGGAAACGATATCACCCTTTATCAATGGAAATCCAATGGCGCTGAAGGCCACTGCGGGAAAACGACGGCAAGAAAGCCATGCTTGTAACTTGGGAAGGAAACCTGGAACTGTGAATTAACAGTCTGGTTTCTGCTTACAGTATAATATAAGGATGCAATGAAGATATTGGGTGATTTTTACAAAGCTACCAGTTAAAGACAATTAGGGAAGCGGCAGACACATGAAGAGAGGTGTTCAAACAAATTGCTGCGGGCAGGTCGGCTGCAGCTTGGGGCTTTTTGTCATTGTGTCTTGTTAACGCCTGCAGTCTGCCGGTCTGACGAACTTGTCTGTGACATTTCAGATGTCCTCCTTCTGAGAAATGCGTCTGCGCTGGGCTCACGGGCAGGGATAGGAACGCAGCTGTACGGCACACGATTTTTTTTCCGTGCTGTTTACGTTATCACTCGCTAAATTTACCACCGTGCTTCCCTGGCGTTGCCCGGCTGTCCCGCCTGGGGATTCCAGAGGTAAGGGAGGGCACGCGCCGGCTGGTCGCGTTTTCGAGGAGAGCCTCCCCACCCTCTGCACCACCGCTTGCCAGCAAGCGTCCGGCGGGGCAGCTTTTGGGCAGCACTCGCCGGCAAAGCTCGGCTCACCCCGAGACAGCCGAGTGAAAGGGCCGGCGCAGACCCACAGTGACACACCGCCTTGTGTCCTTCCCGCTGCGTCTTGCGTCGCGTAGTTGGGATGGCCGGCACCCCTTTTCGCTTGCCCTGGTTCAGCTGAGAATGAGGAAGGACGGAGGGTGCTTCACAGGGAAACAACACTTTCGGGAGTAAACGGTACCCTCGTGAGTTGCCACGACCTTTGAAAAACGGGGTGAGAACTCTTCGCTGCAGATGAAGCCACACTGGCACCTATAGCACGCGCATCAAGACGAATTCATGTGAAAAGAGTCAAGGACAGGGAAGCCGTTCGGGAGCATCTAGGTACGAGCACGTGCAGCTTAGCTTAAGAAGCGCTATGTCTTTAGGAAGGTATTTGGCTTTTACGCCCGTGTACAAAGGGCCCTCGGAGTTTGATTCGGGCGGGATTTGAACCCCAGAGTGGAAAACGTGGCACTATTTCCTGATGGCGGCCTGCCTGCAAGCACTAGCGCGCTCCGGTCCCAGAGCGGTGGGATGGACCCTTGCGAAGATGGGAGCCATTTCTTTGCCTCCACTTGGCACCCGAGACCGTAGGCTGAGCGTATGAATTGCCTCAGCCCCGCAGCCTCCCGCTGAGCCAGAACAGCCGTCTGAGCAGTTCGCCTGGCCATCTTTTTTATTCTGGATATTCAACAGATACCGTAAGTCTTTGTGTGTCAAACACTCAGCAAAGATTTCTTCTGCACATGGCCTTATGACAGATAAGTCTCTTTCCTTCTAACTACACCTGAAGCAGTCCCGTCAGTGGTGGGCTAACGAGGTGTGTAACTTTTGCTTGCGTGCTACGTTGCTCATTAAAAGTTAATCAGAAAAAAGAACTGCTTACAGATGCTTTGAGTTCAGTAAATTTGTGCCGTAGATCCTGCCAGTTGCCTGCCACAATATTAAAGGTAGCTTTATCTCCAGTGTAGATGTTAATGTACATATTGTGGGCCAACAAGGTTGAGATACAACAGCTGTTAATCTATATATTAAGTATATTTGAAGGATGGAGGTCGATGTGCATTTTTTCCGTTTTCTCTTAGTATTTCCACTATTTAAAGAGCAAAAAGAGAACCAGCACAAAGTTAGAGTCCACTATTTAATCCATTTTCAGACTGGTTTAATTAATTTTCAAACTGAAGGCAGTAGCTGTATTGCTTTCTGGCTGATGCATCTTCCTTTTTTCCTCCACCTCCGTCTGTCTTTACCCATTTTAAAGAAATTTAAACCCCACGCTTATCAAGACTACATACTTTCGACATAAATGTTTCCATATGTTTGTCTCACAATAGCCTGACGGGGACAACAGCAAGTGCTGGCCTTTTTCCGTACAGCCAGGAAGGAACAGAATGTAATTAAATCTGGTTTTAAGTGATGGGTAGCCGAAGGATGTAAGAGACTGACAAGAGAGTTGTCGATAGCCAGGAGAATTGGATCTGTGGGAGAGGCTTCTTGCATGAAAAGTAACAAGTAGTTTAGTATCAGTCTTCAAAAGGAATATTATGTGAGGCAGCAAATTCCTGAGAGAGGGAATACTTGTAGGTTTTTTTAGTAGACATAGACTGTATATCCCCTCCACTTCATCCCTAGGCTTAGAAGGACGTATGCCGTGTTCTTTTCGTGTGCGTGGAAAGCCTCAGCTTTATTAAATACACACTGGCAACTAGTGCTATTTGAGTTACCCGCGGTTCAG
>NW_010512715.1:19608-28803 GCF_000687285.1 Phaethon lepturus
CACTCTCAGGAGCGATAGCAAATACCCAAAATGTCTCTTCAGAGGTACAAAGATTAGGCCCTGCTTTCACGCTGCATACACCGGTGGGACGTGTCAGGGACCACACCAGCTGGTTTTTCACCATAACCTTGCTTGCTGCCTTTTTAATTTGAACAGAGAAAATTAGAAAATTATTACTGCTGCCTCAGAAAGGCAGTAGCATAATACTGTAACCAGCCTGACGTCATATAACCACGTTGACCCTCTACTCGGGCTACGAGAAAACAAATATTAGTAGCAGCTTACCTTGAACACGATGTCATGTTCAACGCTCAAGTTTGGGTTGACAGCTGGCACCCCAGGGAGTCACACTGTCATTTGTCATCAAATGGCGATACTGGAGATGACTTCCCAGCTCACGGGACCTGGTGATGTTTCCCACCACACCTCTGTGCTGGGGGGAGATCAGGGTATGCGTTGCCTTCAAGTAACATCCCGTTTTCCGTAAAGTGGGAAGCGCTAATCAGGATGTTGAAAAACAAGCTCTGGCTTATTCCCATCGCCGAGCGTACGTGCCATGCTCTTTAGACGTGGCGTCAGTGACCGCACCAATGTAGACAGAAGGCATCTGGACACGGGGGAAACTGCTTTAAGCCGGTTGCAATTATTCTTCCCATTTCACAACAGAGACACAGCCTACCTGGCTCTCTTTGCGTCCTGCTTCCTTCTTTATCACTAAGGATGAAAGCAAGCTCAGAATGACACAGGCAGTCGGAGATCAGAGGTGTGATATTGTGAACGCTTCAGTCATCAAACGCGTGTGTGCGTTAGCCAAAAGCGTGATGTGGAGGTAGGGGTTGGGGTGCAGTAATTAAAGCTGTTCCCAGCACCTCACGTACTCTCTGGGACATGCCGCGTTGGAAATTATTTTTGATGTCGTGACAGTTAAAGTGAGAGAAAGAGACCTAAGAAGTTTGCTATACGAAATGCTTTTTATACTGTCCGTGACTGGTAAAGTTCCTCTTGATGCAAAAAAGTTATACTTATCTAATGCAAATAAAGTGTGATGCGCTGTGTGCAGAGAATTAAAGATAATTGAATCCTTAACATTCTCTTTCAGAGGAGGGGAGAAAAAAAACCCAAACAACAAAAGCAGTAAGTCTTCTCTACATGCACCTTTTCCATCTACTATTTTATACCTAATATTATTGTCACCTGGTCTAAGCTTTTTTTACGCTCTGTCGTCTGTACAGTGCCAATATCTCTCTTCAGTGCCGGTTATTATGCAGTCTCGGGGCAGGGTGAGAGAAAGAAAGGCAAGAAAAATGGTGCATACGTTAACAGACAGTCTGGTACTGATCTAGTTCGACCTTGAACTATGATTGTTGGAAACGTCAGAATCAGAAGTATATCCACCCCCTTGTATATGCAAGACTTTTCTTCAGAATGTAGCCTGCTTGGGTTTTTTCCTGACAGATTTCATACGCACGCACATTTAATCACACAATACAAACCCAGTAGTGCAATTGCCTCTGTGACTTTTACAGAGGCCTCCCATATGCTGACGAGGGAGAACAAACAGCAAACCAGCATCCATTTCAGAGAGGGAGTTCCATCAAGGATTTCTGGTGATGTTATAAACAAAATGAACCTCAAGTCACCAGAAACCTGAGCCAAAATTATAGCCCTGTGCTTCAAATAAAACCTTGTAAAAAATTAATGCGCGAATGCAAAATTAATAGTGTTCATTTTGAAAATGACGCAAAGGAGCGTATCTTCAAGACGTGCCTGCCTGCTTCTCCTTTCTTTAGTGCTCCGGAGGCTTTTTGTCAAAGGAACGTGCCTTTATTTTCCTCTTGTAGAATAAAGCTGGCTGAATGCTCTCTGATTTGGAGACGCATTTGTAAATACTTCGAGCAGCTTAAAATTCTGCCCTCTAATCCATACTCTTCAAATTATTTTAGGCCAGGCTGAGTTCAAGACTATAATCACGGGGCACCAGCTGTTCTTGTGGCTGTAACACAAGCGGAAAAAGGAGATTGCACATACCCGTATGATGATATTTAGAAAATGTCTCCATTAAAACCCCACGGAGAGATGAGATCTTCAGCTTTCCCTTGGACACAGTCAGGCAAAGAGGTAGAAGACTGGACCGAGAAAGGAACTACAGCATGGAGAGAGGTGGCTGGGGATGTGCCAAGGTTTCCAGCGGGGAATTTCCGAGCTGCTGCAGCCCGACCTTTCCTGCTGCCTCACCCACGAAAGACAGCAAAGCTGAGCGGGGTCCCCGAGAGGCCACATTACAGTTGACTCAGGTGATTGCCCCACTTACGCAACAGCCACCTGCAAAACGTTTGTTTGCCCTCAAGTAGCCTCCAAGCACCATCCCTCTTTAAAAATGGATTCAGTGCAAACTGATGAATGGGGCTGGGTCGCTGCCTCAGCAGGGTAAAAACCAACGGGGAAAGAAAGACTAACGATTTGCCGCGTCGAAGGAAAAAACCCCACCAAAACGTTCATCCTTTAGTGTGACGTATCCTAAGTGACATCCGCTCCTTACGTTAGCCTCTGCGGACTATAATTATCCACGTAATGTAACAGCTGGGGGAGTGTTTTTGTGATGCTCTGGGGCGAAGGATGCTTCGGAAGGCTAAAGGGCGCTAACTAACACCGGCACCTCGGGGTGCTACCTGGGTCTCTCTGTATAAAGGCCCCTTTTCTCTTCCGCCCTGAAGCGGCCGTGGGGCACCGAGAAGCCGGTCTTCCGGTTCTGAGTTCTCACAACTCGGTTCTCAGCTTCTCGGCAGGGAGAGGGGAAGAGCCCCCAGCCCGCGCTCTGCGGGCAAGAACAGCTCCCGCTCTCGCGGCGCCCATTAGTTGCCTGCAGTGGCTTATGCAGAAAGGCAGGTACAAAGGAGGAATTCTGAGGCCCACGGGGTTATTATCCCCTGAATCCTCTTCCCCTGTCGTGTGTTTACAGCCAGTCCGCGCTGGCGGTGACACGAGCGTCACGCTGAATTCCCTCTGTGAGTGAGGTGTTAAGAGGGGGGAGAAGCCCCAGCTGCCACCTGCGTGCGTTCCACGCCGAGCAGCTATTCACCACCTCTGCGTTCGAAGGGCTTATCCTTTGCAAAGCCTCAGTGGCACAAACTTGCCAGCATTGAACTATTTAAAGCCAACCTTGCTGCAGCATCTGCAGTTGGCACCTCCTGTCGTGTCCACGGGCTGCCTGACAGGTTGGAGAAGCCGTAGGGAGAAATGGCAGTGACATGGCCAGACCCAGAATAAGAAGAAGATTAATCACGACTGTCACAAACGTCTGTCACCATTAAGGCTGGTGGAGAAACATGCTGCACGTCTGGTCACAGACCCAGAGCACCAGCTTTTCCGTTTCCCTGAGATTCATCCCTCACCACTCTTTTCCCAGGAACGGCTCCTACAGAGGGGCTGATTTACGTAGCGGTGGGAAGAACGAGGGAGGTAGCGATGTACCCTTTCACAACAAGCACCAGACCTGGCCCAGTCGCTCTGGAGGAGGTAGCTGATGTCTGCCGAGTGTGCCCGATGTGCCCTCTGCCTCAGAGGAGCGGTGGTGGCAACGTCTCTCTGGTGGCACAGAGCTGTGCAAGGAGCGTGGTGGAGGAAGGACATCTCTGCCCTGACGGTTCCATTATGGACTCTGCTTCCATCTCTTCCTTCACATTAGTTATGGCCTACCCATACCATTTGCGTAGCTTGAGTCTCAAAATGGAGTCCAGTGGCTGGTTTTGGTGAGCGACGTAGACAATTCCTCAGCCTCGCCCCCTCCAAGTTTGTTAAGCAAGGTAATGGCTAGATCTTCGGGCAAAATGGGCTTTTTCCAAGTGTCAGATGGAGTTCAGGTACTGTGGGTTCTCCTGGGCATGTCCCGTTTTCCTCTCTAAGAAGATTTTTTTCTCTGGGAATAAATTCTTACATTCATTTACATGGAAATCGTCAGCCTTGGAGATGAAGCAGGCCGTCCTTCCTTCCAGAGGGGCTAGGGACAAGCGCTGCTTGTTCAGAGCTGGGCCAGGGCAAGTTTCCCTCTACAGTCCTTCTTACCTTGGAAGACCAAAGGGACTGCTCAGGCCAGGTCTACAGGGGTGGTAATGCATGGAACCGACACAGCTGGGGGTGACAGCACAGCCCCCTCAAACGCTTATACCTTAAGGTCAGTGCGTTCCCCGCCTCCTGGTGCTGGGCTCGGCTGCCTGCCCAGCTCTTCCAGCTTTCAGTGGAGCCAGAAGCAGCGGGGTCCCCAGCTTTCTGCTTTCTCAGCTGATACAGAAGAGAGGGACAGCTGTCCCTGAAACGACACACCAGCAGTGACATGCATCTCTTAACGCCTGCTGTTGAGTCACAAATGTCTTTTGTATGGAAGCAGGCAGGACGCGAGGATAGCTATCCAGGCAGCGTTTTCCCTCCTTGGGATGGCCATGGGGTGCCTGCACTGCTTTGCTCCGTGTCCTCAATTCTGCACGCTATGGCCAAGGCAGAGAAGGAGGTTTGTCTCGCAGAGAACTGAGGAGTGAGTCAGAGCTGGAGTCAAGGGCAGACCCTGGGAGTTTTGCGTCCCACTTTCCTTACGTAGCATCCCTGGGAATTTTGAAGAAGTAAGGGGTGCAACACGAAACCCTGGGAAAATTAATAAGCAATTTCTGTAATGGCCAATTTTTACAGTACCGGAATTGCAAACTGAGACCTCAGAAGACAAGAGGATATCCAACTGAGCAGGATATCAGTTAAATTAACTTCTCCCCTCAGCCCCTGCGCTTGCCAAGTTCCAAGATATTTTACCGAGAAAACAAGAACCAGAGCACTGGAGTGTTTTCTATCTAGATTTTGTCTAAGCTAAAGACACTAAGCAAACCTTTAGGGAAAATTAAGGGAAAAGGAACATTGGCTCACCCTTCCCCTTTATTGCTTTAATAGAAGGGTTTGCAAGGAAATGAAACTTCAGGATGCAGCATTTAATCCCAAGGCCCACGGCAAGCTGTCACTCTGTGTTTTCCCATGGAGTCGGGTAAATAGAATACTGCTCAGCCTTTAATAAGTGGGAAAACAAACGCACAAAGGAGCACTTGATCAGAAGTGACAAGGGCAAGAGTAGAACGATCCAGAGGAATAATTGAAACTGTGAAATTTAATAATAATATTCCCTAAAGATACTACAAATTCTGTTCTGACTGTTGCATTCAGAGGTCCCCTGAATATGTCGTTCCAGAGCCTGAACTCCCTTCCATCAAAATTTCCACTGCTCCTACTGTTTCAACTTGCTCAGGATGAGGAAACCATCTTGAAATACAACTGGAGGGTGCTTTAAGTACTTGTTCTCTTACATTTTCTTTCAAGGTGAGTACAAATTTGTGTTTTGAGAAGTTTAATTAAAGTTTAACCGCCTACGGAGAAATGATGGGCTTGCTTGTTTCAGCTCTCCCTAAGGGGTATGCCCTTCCCAGCGGAAGGAAGTTGCCGGTGTTTCGCTTAATGAATCGGCGGGTTACTACCATTGGGTAGAGGTGGGTGAAAATCGAGTCCAAAGCCTTTTCACTGATTTCGCTAATTATTCTCTGCATTCATTGGATGCAGATGAAATGAGGAAAGGCTCCCTGTTACGCGGGATCTGGACGTTTCACACTTGGAACGTAAATTGGACTGATTATCCTTACAGCACTATTGTCACATTTGTGAGTTTGGGTGCCAGGAAGCAATAAGCTGTGAACTGCCACATTCCCGGTCCTTTAGCCCCTTGGAATGGGAGGGAAAACCCTGTCTTTGCGTGTCCTTCTTTAATGTGGTATCTAGATCATTTTGGTGCAGAAGACTTAAACCAGAGAGAGATTTCCTCCTCCTTTCCCCGAATGTATAAACAGCCATCGCTCTGAAGCTTCAGAAGCATTGAGATCGTGTTTCTAAAAATTTCCATATTCCCATACTCAGTGGTTTCAAACAGCAGGCAAGATGCTGAAATGCTGTAAGTACCCTCTTTTGGCGCTATCTGCTGAGTAACGGAATGCAGGAAATCTCTTGAAATAGATCATTTCTCATACAAATTACAGCCTATTAAGTGACTTTGAGAGATTCCAGTTCATGGTTCATTTTCACGCAGGCAGAACCTCTTGAGTGTTTTGGATTTCCCGTTTTTAAAAGCGGAAGCTTAAAGCTAACTGGTCTTGGTCGTGGTGTAGAGAAGGTCTCTGCTGCTGGGGTGCTGCTCTCCTGGCAGCAGACTGCTCTGCAGTAAGGACAGATTCAGCCCTCAGTTGCTCGTCCAGTTACACTGCAAGTGCATTGCTCCGGATGTACGTAGCGCAGCAAAGTTCCTTCTCTGTAAGCACAGGACCTCAGGAAAATCCAACGCTGCGCCAAATACCAGGTCAGAACTTAACAGCTAGCTTTTCCGCCTGCATTTTTCCAATATGTTTCTGTGTGTACGCGAATACAAAGATTTACTATATATACATGCACTTGCATCTTACAGGTAATACAGGCAAGCTGCTGAGGTACGTTGAATTCTGGCGTTTCAAGAAAACAAATCGAAAAGAAATCTGTGGATGTCACAAAACATGAGACATTTGTGTGAAGTATTTCTATTTTGGAGAAAGATTTCAGTATATTCAGATTAAAAGTTATGTTGTCAAGAATCTCCCAACTATAACAAAAGGGAAACTAATGAGGAAAGTAAGCCTGGCATAAAACTGATCACAAACGGGAGGCTTCTCATAGATAAACTTGGAATCTGATTTTATTCGTCTCTCACGGATGTGTGAAATACACTGCCGGTTTGCTTAGTCAAATGTCTTGTCTGGCTGACGGCTGCAGCAATAGCACACGTAAAAGAGGCGACTAAAATTATTCTTCAGCTGTGCTCCAATAGCGAAGACAATGTTGAAAGCAGCAACATCTGCGTTACGTGGCAGAGGCGGTGTAAAAAATGACTGTTAGCTTTACACACTGCAAAAACTAGGAATGTGTTAAACAATTGCATTCCCCTTTTGTGATAATGTGGCTATGACCATGTTCTTGACAGAAATAAGCTATATTTCCAGAAATAGGAAATAAGAAGCAGAAATATGCCGGATTCCATAGCCTCCTGGAATCTCATAACCATTACCAGTATTGCACAAGACATTGACTTCAGGATAATTGCTCATGGAATCTCCTAAGCAAAAAAATAAATACAAATTATTTAAAAATAGCATCATCTAATCCTGGAGCTGGGGAGCTCACTTGAGCATTTACCCTTCGACACATTAGGACTGTGTCCTAGGGATAGGTTTAATGGGTTTTTTTGTCCAATTGGCAGAATGGCAGCCCCAATCTTCCCTCATGCCCATGCTATTTAGAGGCAAAGCCACTTTGCCCCACGGGGGGCTTTAAACAAGTTTAGGGAAAAACTGGGGGAAGAAAACTTAACGGGATCCACGTACTCTTAGCGCAAGCCCATGCGTGTTCCTACCGGTACATGGGTGGCCCCTGACAGCCACAGGCATGCACCAGATGTGTTCATTCTGCCTTTGGGGTGAAGCGGCACCATCAACAGTGAGAAGACAGGTTGGCCATGGGAGTATGGAAGTTTTCTCAGAAAGTCCTTTATCTTTTTGCTGTGAAGGCAGTAAGATTTTGTAGCCTGCCTGAGTGTAAGCCATTCACCGTTTTTGCTGCCGTGTGGTAGTAAGATAAAGTCTATGATGTGGACATATGGACACATCACGCCCACTCATCAGTTTACACTCTTAGGACTATTATGTCTCTCAGCCTGCGCCCTGCAAGGTATAGCTGGATTCCTCAAGGTCTATGTAACCACATACCAAATTTTGAGAAAAACGACTCTTAACACACCCAGTATCCGTGTCTTTTAAAATAAATAATGCTCAAATAGCTTGCTAAGCTGAGACTGAAAGGGCTGGATATTATCTGCCTACTAGATGCCTTTCAAAGTTTTGCCGCTATAAAACCTGAAAATAACAATCACGTAGAACTTTTATGGAGACTGTTACGTGTTCTTGAGCCAGACACATGCACTTGGCCTCTTTAGACTGTATTTATACAAAGCCACCTAAGTAAACTTATGAACCAGTTCTGTATGCCCTTCCCACCAAGATGAAACCATTCATAGTAATGGTCCAACACACAAGTACATGATATTTTTCTTGATGAAACCTCTCTCAGTTACCTCGCAGACCGTGGTTGCACAGCACTTACTGGCCAATGATGAGGTGGGAACGTGGCAACTTCTCCCTGTGAAAAAGACTATACAAGTAATTGTATAAAAAACAGTCTAGAGCATGACTCCTTGAGCAAGCAAGGTGGTTAGCTAGCAATGTTCTCTAGGTGTTTTGATTTATGTTGGGATTTATACCTTCTGTGGGACAGATGCCAAAGTGGACACACACCCCCCGCCCAGGCTGACATATTCCTTCACGGAGTCTTGTACCGGATAAGCAGATGTCCTCTGATAAAAACTTGTTGAACTGCAAACGCCTTGTGTTGCCTCCAGCGGCGTCTCTCACTGTCAGCAGTAAGCAAGGCCAGAGCTTGTGGGAACACTCGGCAGCTTGTTCAAAAATAAATGCTAACGTCAGATACAAAGATTTGAACTGCAGTATTAAACATAACATTTGAGTGGAGTGCCTGGAGTTGGAGTCACCGACAAAAGCCCTGGTGTCGCCTGTTTATTTTCCCGTTAAGAACATCTTGTGGGCATTCTTGCTCTGTTGATGGTTACCAACGTGCTGCCGCTGTGAGTGGAGAACACAGGCATAGGCGGTCTCCGTTAGGGAGGAGTGACGTACAGTACGCAGATGTTGTTCGTGACATTTCTTGACCGGGGGAAGGTTCAGTGCTCCTGGAATGAGGCCCTGCGTACGTGATACCAAAGCTTATCCCAGTGCTCGAATGAGGAATCCAAACTTAAATGAACGTTTGCTGAGTCCATTCACCCTTAATTAGTCTGTATCCACTGAAGCCATCACAGACTGTAACTCGTTGACCCAACGTGCAAGGAAGCAAGTTGGCGAATTGAGAGGGTGCGACGCAATGCCTGTTCTGTCCGCAGATGCCGGGGCCACTGCTCCCCCGGGCAGAGTTGCACCCAGAGGGGCTGCTGGGCTACCGTCGAGCTAACCCCAGGCAGCGGGCAGCCAGGAGCCCGCCGCGCGGCAAGCTCCCGCCACGCACCTCCTTCAAGGCGCT
>NW_010512716.1:0-4088 GCF_000687285.1 Phaethon lepturus
CGGCACAGCTGTGAGTGGGACTGGTGGGGCCTAAACGGAGAAACGCGCCGGCTGCTTTTGGGTTCTAACTTGTTCTCCTCCGGCCGGTTTCCCACTGTGTGAGGTTTTCGCTGCTGGGCGGTCCCTTCTCAGAACACCCCGGTCCACCCTGCTGCCTGTCTGTAAGGTGGGGTTTCACTGGCTGGGGTGGAAAAGGCTGTTGTGGTTCTGCAGTCCTCCAGTGTCTCTGTGGACCTGGTTTTTATCATTACTTAAAAGTGGCGATTACTTCACAGAGGAAGAACATAAGCTCAAAAGCACGTGCTAAACAAAGACCTGGTTGGATAAATGTTACTAAATCCATTGTTAGGTTGTTGGGATTTAAGGAGTAAGAAATGCAGGCTATAAGGATGCATAGTTAGTATGCCAATAGTTCTGACAGCTCATAGACGATTCAGCTTAAAGTAGTGAGATCATGTGGTATGAATTTGCCCATAAACCATTCCCAATAAAAGAAGAGAAATAGTATGTGAGTACTCTACATTGATGTTATCTTCACAGTGGGTGGTGAAATGTGTTAACTGTCTGAAATTCTAATCAATTCTCTTTGTCTGTCCTCCTTTATATAACCATGTATGTAGGGATCTACACAATTAAGTAGTCCTGTTGGGATTAATACGATTGTGCAGTACAGATTACTGTGGATCTCTGTGTATTTTTCACACTTCAGGTTGTAAACTGTTTGTAATGGGGACCATGCCTTGCTTTATAGTGCAGTGTTCTATTAATTACCAGATGAAACTTTTGACTCAAGTGTGGGTTGTGTATTTGAAGTTCAACAAAAAATGCATAGCAATAATTATAATAATTATTTTCAGAACCTTTTCAATTCTAAATGATAACAGTTTTCTTAAAAAGTTTAGAAAGCAATAGCAAATCATTGCAGAAATAATCTTAGTATTACTGTACTTTTGCCATGTCTGCTGATCAGCAAAAATGAACTTAAAGCAAGTATTTCCTGTACTAAGCCAGCTTCCAAAGAGGGTGTTATAGTAATTCCATACAATGTGACTAAACTGGTTTTGCATTGAAAGAAACATGTTAATGCCTGTTTTTTAGTAACTTATTAGTGTTGCTGCTTTGGAAATCCATAGGTATGCCCATGCCAAGATCCCCATACTTTTAGCTATAGGCTGAATCCAGTAGAGTGCTGAGACTCTTCTGTCTGTGTGGAAGTGGATCAGGGCTTTGCACTTCTGAGAAAAAGTACATAGGGTAACACAGAGCTTGAGTTTCTGTTGACCAGTAAGTTAGATTACAGTCATCATTAACAGCACCTTCAAGTTTGATTTGAGGCTGACTTCTTCAAGTATTGCGGTGAATGTTGTATTATGATTCTTAATTTTGCTTGTTCATATATTTTAGTTTTTCATGTGCCTTTATTGTACTCCAGAAATAACAGGCATGTATGCAGGCATAAAGATTGATGGGCTGTATTCCTGTAACAGTCATACTTGTGTATCACAAGGGAATTCACTGAATTTCAAATTCCTCGAGCAATCTTTAAACACCAATTTGATATTCTTGGGTTAAAGGTAATGACAGCAAGTAGTGATTGAGGAAAGACGATAAGTCAGCATAGACAAACTTCGGTTGTGAGATAAGTTCACACTAGGCAGCATGGATCCAGTGAAAAGGGGGAAGTAATTGGAGAAGTTGTGAGTAGTTGTTCAGTCTTCAATGTTTTGCTCACAGAACACCTGTGAAGGGCACAATATTTTCAGCAGCAACAATGTAGTAGGGATTAATATTCTCTCTGTTCCTATTGATTAAAGCCCTGATTTTATTCAATGGTATCATGTCGCTGTAGATGAGGAGACAAAGTATGAATGCTTGTGGACCATCAGCTGCCATTGATTTTGCATACCATCCAACCTGGTCGGAAAGAAGACTCCAGGAAAATATCTCACAAGGAAAATAAAAACTGTTGGTGCCCACCATTCCCTGTATAACTTGGGAAACTGAATTCGTATTTTTCAAGAGAAAGGACCTAAGCAGCTCTGCGCTTTGTATCAATACAAAGGGTTTTTATTTCTGTCATTCTTAAAGGAGGTCATGCAAAAAGTTAGGCCCAAACTGCATTTAGTTGGGGTTTTTTTACTCCTTTTTAGCTCTTAGAATCATAAAATCGTAGAATGGTTTGGGTAGAAAGGGACCTTTAAAGGGCATCTAGTCCACCACCCTGTAATAAGCACGGACATCTTCAACCAGATCAGGTTGCCCCGTCCAACCTGACCTTGAATGTTTCCAGGGATGGGGCATCTACCATCTCTCTGGGCAGCCTGTGCCAGTGTCTCACCACCCTCATTGGGAAAAATGTATTCCTTCTATCTAGTCTAATCTGCCCTCTTTTAGTTTAAAGCCATTGCCCCTTGTCCTATTGCAACAGGCCCTACTAAAAAGTCTATCCCCATCTTTCTTATAAGCCCCCTTTAAGTACTGGCAGGCTGCAATAAGGTCTCTCCAGAGCCTTCTCTTCTCCAGGCTGAACAACCCCAACTCTCTCAGCCTGTCCTCATAGGAGAGGTGTTCCATCCCTCGGATGATTTTTGTGGCCCTCTTCTGGACCCTTTCCCACAGGTCCATGTGTTTCCTGTGTTAAGGGCTCCAGAGCTGGACACACAACTGCAGGTGGGATCTCACCAGAGTGGAGTAGAGGGGCAGAAACCCCTTCCTGGACCTGCTGGCCATGCTTCTTTGGCTGCAGCCCTGGATACAGTTGGCCTTCTGTGCTGCAAGTGCACATTGCCGGCTCATGTCCAGCTTTTTCACCCACCAGTAGCCCCAAGTCTTTGGCAGGGCTGCTCTCAATTCCTTCATCCCCCAGCCTGTATTGAGGCCAGGGGTTACTCTGTCCCAGGTGCAGGACCCTGCACTTGACCTTGTTGAACCTTATGAGGTTCACATGGGCCCATTCCTCGAGCTTGTCCAGGTCCTGCTGGATTGCATTCCGTCCCGCTGGTGTGTCAACCATACCATACATCTTGGTGTTGTTAGCAACTTGCTGAGGGTACACTTGATCTCATTGTGTATGCCATTGATGAAGATACTAAAGAGCTCATCCCGGTATGGACCCCTGTGGACACCACTCGTCACTGATCTCCATCTGGACATTGAGCCATTGACCACTGCCCCCTGGATGTGACCATCCAACCAATTTCTCATCCAATGAACAGTGCACCTGCCAAATCCATATGTCTCCAATTTAGAGAGAAGGATGTTGTGGGGGACTGTGTCAAAGGCCTTACAGAAGTTGAGATCGACAACATTAGTAGCTCTTCCCTTGTCCACTGATGTGGTGACTCCACCATAGAAGGCCACTACATTGGTCAGGCAGGACTTGCCCTTGGTGAAGCCATGCTGGCTGTCTCGAATCACCTCCCTGTCCTCCATGTGCCTTAGCATAGCTTTTAGGAGGATCTATTCCATGATCTGGTACCATCCCAACTTTGAGAAATAGCACAAGGGTAAAGGAATATTTCATCAAGTCTCTCTTCCACTATGTGCATTCCTCTGAAGTGCATGTGAATCAGTGTCATCCAAGGGACAGCACGTAACAAATTTAAAAATACAGTAACATGAATTAGCTTTTAAACTGAGGTGGTAAGTGCCTTCAAAATAGCATGGTTCTGTGATGTCACCTCTGTAGTTTCAAGGCCTGATTGAGCTGTTTTAATGTGTTTATGTAGTTGTCAATGTTTTTCAGAATCTAAGTGTACATTAACAAACAAAAAAGAAATTTTCTCTCTGTGAGGTTCTGAACTTTTGAAGATGAAGTATAGGTTAACTAGTAAATACATTTTCTTAGTGTCTCAGCCTGAAAGAAAGCATGGAAAACCCTTACTGGGAAAGAATATCCAGTCTCATTAGGTTGGATCTTGCCTTGAAAGATTTCTCTGGTGACGTGTAAAATGCTAGCATTAATTGCATCACTGATTACATTTCAGTGGACAGAATAGGGCAAAATTTTAGTGGTGGGACCTGTTGGAAATGAAGATAGTGAAAGAGCTACAGAGGAACAAAAAGAAAAAAAAATAAAATTAGGGAAA
>NW_010512716.1:4119-9987 GCF_000687285.1 Phaethon lepturus
AGATAAGAGAATAACACAAAGGGAGAAGAAAGAGAAATTGTGATAATGTGCAAAGGGAACATGTTTCCTAGCTGAAAAAGAGTGAAAGAGACAATGTGATAGCTAATAAATGATAACCAGAAAGCATTCTTACAATACAAAGTGTTTATTCTGCCTTGGTCAGACATAGCAGTGAATTTCACGGTAGGATTGGAAATGTATGCATCTATGTTTATACTCTAGCCCATGGATCACCATTGAAAATAAAACATGGGCTTCTACCAAGAACTAGATTTGACATCAGTGAAGAAATAGCCACATGGAGTGCATCAGTAGTTTGCTAACTGTCCTGAAAGTAATGTAGGAAAATGCATGTCAATTTATGGGTCTTTCTGAGTTTGAGGGGAAGGAATATTTTTGGAGAGGTTATCTGTAGTCTTAGTGTATCAAGAGGAGATGACCATTTCCTTTCCAACTGGAGAACATTTGGAAAAATTCCAGACAATTTCACCTCCCAGCTTCAGTTTTCAGTGCAGCAGAACTAAGTAAACAGTCTAAAGAAAAAAAATCTCCTTAGAGACAAGGAGGGAAGCTGTTGTCATACTGAGGGGAAATCTATAACAACATGACATGGTTCTGATAGCCTTGCTGCTGATGTTTTTAATTGTTCTTCATAAATGATTTATGCAATGGGGAGGAAATTTAGTCAGCATTCTGAGCTGATTGCTTAAAAAAGAGGTATGTGTTGATAAAGTTTATAATGTCACCTGTAACACTTTTGTAAATTAGCTTGAGTAGAAGACACAGCATGTCTATTCTCAGCAGACTGCATACTGAATTCAAGAGTGAATAAAGAGGCTTTATTCTTATACCTCTTCACTAATGTAAAGAAGGAATGCAGCTGCCAAAGGCAATGGGATTGTATTTACACTACTGTCAGCCTGGAGTAAATGAGATCAGCAGTCGTCTTTGTAACTAGAGATTTGTGGTGCAGTGTTGGGAATAGGATTTGGAAACTGATTTACTTACATTTTTGCCAACCTGCTTTAGGCATTGCGTTTAAGTTGTCATCGTCCCTTGACTGTTGATAGTACTGAGGAACAGGGCATATCAGAAGTTGCCTTGCCATCCTTGGAAGTAGTGACATTTTGGGAATTACATAAACCCAGCCTTTTGCAAGCATTCTGAGGATCAGGTGGGTGGCTTGGGAAGGTATTTGCTGCTTAGCTGGGTTGCCGATCTTTGCCTAGTAAATGTAGACCCGTGGTCTGAGTTGCTGCTTTCTTATACTTTTCTCTAATCTTTGAGTTTATTAATTGAAATATTTTATAAAATAAATTTTGAGTTGCTGTTACTGCTAATATTCCTTTCAAAACCATCCTTGGGCATAGTTTATTACCACCACTTACTAGTTGGTACCATCAGTTCTTGCTGATACTTGACAGCATAAATGTGATTTTAATGAAATAATTACTAAAGAAGTAATAATAGGTAATATTCATGGCATTTATTTATTGTCATGGTATGGTTACCGATATTAAAAGCCATCAAATATCAGCATCTCTGTTTGACAGCACCATTTAATCCTATCCATGTGTTGCCATAAGAAGAACTGAGTATAAATAAGGGAATCTTGACTTACCAGTTTTAATTAAAATTTATATTGCTGTGGGAAAAGAACAGTCCCACAAAATACCATGGACCGGAGTAGGGAAGCTGAGTCAGAGCTGCACATGCATTAGTAGAGAGGAAAGAGAATGGTGCATTAAGAATTACAGATTGGGTTAAACTGTAAGAACTTCAGCACGCAACAAACTCCCCTTCAGCTTGACTTTCTGAGCAAAGCCTTATAACCTAAAATAAAAGCACTGGTTAGACTCAGAAATACAGGCAACTCCTTGCCTGTACTTTCTAAGACAGTCTCCATGCACGAGTGTTGTGTGTACGTGTGGGCTTTTGTTTATGAAAGAAGGTGAAAATGGAATTCCGTATTTTGGGAGTGAGAAGCACCACATTAAAAGACAAAGTGTATCAATATGTGAGTCAGCCCTGAATCTTTGTTTAGAGTGAAACTTCGCAGTTTGTCCATCAAACCAGTACTAGGGTCTGTGAATTGCATAGGAATGGTAACCCATAACTCAGACGGTTGAGCTGATTTATCAGATTTGATGAGATAGCTAAGGATTATGAGTAAAAAATTAACTACCTAATTGCAGGTAGTGCTTGAGGACCAGATTAAAATGATAGGTAAATTCAGTTTGAAATTGCACTTTTAAAATTAGAGCAAGACATTTGGACAGCTGAAATAGTGAATAAGCTAAATAAGTGTCTTGCATTTATGTATAGCTAATCATCTGTAAGTAATACTAGAAAAAGCCTTATAAATTCAGAGCATGGAAATTGTTTTATGGATAGAAAAAAAAGGTGGGGAAGGAAGTGATTGTCAGCGATGTTTTCAGTGAAGAATTTGTTCTCTAGGGTCAACTGTTGTAAGAAATATTGGTCATCTGGGCTTTCCAGCAGAAACTTAGAAGTTATGTCTTGAAATGTGGTGTCATGGGCTAAATTTTATTTACAAAAGTTGTGGAGGGCATGGACAAACATCAGATCCTATTTATTTCCTGAATCATCTCGTGAAATTCATCTTGCATTTGTAGCATACGTGCTTGCATCTAATAACATATGCTTCATTTATGGTCAATTAAATCCTTTTGAACATGGTTCATTTCACTGTAATGCAGGTGTCTAAAAGAGGTCAGGTAGGTCATGTTCCGGGCAACTTTTTCCTTTCTATTGGTTGTTAAGGGAGTCTGGAAGATGCCTCCATTGTACATGTTCAACATCAGACCACCTGCATCCCATCCTCAGCATGAAAATGTGCAACAGCTGCAAAGTACAAACCGTTAAATTTAGTAGAAGCTTGAGAAGAGAAAAAGCATGAGGGAGTATGATTGTGATGTTCTAGTGTTTGTTTCATGCAGTACTTTACATTTCTGTGCAGTCCAGCAGATACAGCCTAAAAAACTTTCTGGTTGAGAATCTGGTGTTTCTGTAGGTCGAGCTGGCAGCTCCAACACAGCACTGATACCTGAAGAAAGTGATTGAGCAAAATAGGAAGACAAAATGGGAAATATCTCAGGAGATTGTGCTTAAACCTTCAACCAGCCCATTGTCATTTTGAAAGAAAAAAGCAAAGCTGGCAGCAGCAGATTCTGTAAGTGCAAGAAAATAATTAAGTTCTTCCCAAGGTTTACTATCAATAGTGGTAATCAGATGATACCTTGAAAACCATAACAGATTATGTACCTCCGTTAGCCGTTCTGTTAAACATAGATTATACGATGGTGCATACTAAAACAGGAAGAAAAATAATTACTCCAAAAATGGCATATGATGAAATTAAATCTTCCAATATATATACAGTTGACACAAAGTAATGTGAGGTGAGATGGTTTTTACCTTGGCCACATGTTCAAGGAAGAAGGAGTTTGTACCAACAGAAGGGAAACTGAACTAGTACCTAAATGTCAGTACTAAAGACTGATGCTGACAATCAAGAATTTCTTCAGAAAACAGAGATTTATGTGTACTGTGACAATATGTAAAGAATACTTATAGTCCATCATTAATTTTTCTCCCAGCTGGAAGAATTTTCTAGACCCTAGTGTTTTTCCTACTTGTTTCATCCAAAATGGTAGATACAGGATCGAAAAATTTTCAACTGAGAAACTGGAAGGCCCAAGGGAGAGTTCAGGTAGTGTCTGCATCAAGGTTCTCCTATTGCATTGCTAGCAATTTACTCATATAATAGCAGTGAGGCTTGGTAGCAAATAGGGGATAATGCAGTAGCTTTTGCCTTTTCATTCATAAATGGCCAGAGCCAGAATTCTAAATACCTCCAAGGAAGTTCATTTCAATTTGCACTGAGCTGACAGAAATGGTATTTGAAACACACATTCTCAGTTTATTTGTTCAGGGCATACATTAATTTAGAAACAATACTTTTGCTTAGCACAGAGATTAAAGGGTGGAAAACAGTTTTATAACAGCAGGAGTCAAAATAGTGTCTCTTTTAAATGGTTGCTGCATGCTATGTATGCAAAAATTCATCTGTAATATTGCACTTCCTCCTCTATTTTACAGACTAGCATAGGAATACAGTAGAACAAAGATTTTTCTTAAAGGAAAAAAAAATGTTCATAATGTAAATAATTACTATTTGATTTGACTTCCAGTTCTATGACTTGGCAGCTTTGATATTCTTGACAATATTGCTAAAATTGTGATTGCGAAGGAGAAACATTTTGAAGGCCTACGTAATTGATTCCCAGATGCTGATATTATTTGCTGTGCCTCTGGGCCTCACACCTGCAGACTCATAAAACACTGTGGGTTTAAGACCTAATTATCTTTCACAACTGATTGTCAAGAGGTAATCTATTGATATTGGCAAGCAACTGCCTTTAAGAAGAGACTGACTGGCTACTGTAGTCTCTTTAAGCTGAAAATAATAGGTTTTCTGTTTTCCACATAACAGGCAGATAGTTCAACCCCATCTAGTTTCAAGCAGTTCAGAAATAATCAAGGATATGAATATCATAACAAGCATCACTATACTGTCTGCCAGCTCTTGAGGTGTCTTTATTCTGTTTCTGCATAGTCAGGTAATTCACCTATTGAAATGAATAAAGGAAAAATAAAATACCTTGAGCTAAATTTAAAAGAAAAAGGATACCATGGGACCAAAAGAAATGATAGTTAAAAAAGAACTTCCAAAGATATAAACAAAGGTTGAACACCTAGTTTCCACTGAATTCCAGTGGGCATGGTTGTCCTAGTTTCAGCCAGGATGGAGTTAATTGTAATGTGCTGAAGTTTTGAATTGTTGCTAAGTAGTCAAGGACAGTCCAGCTTCTAGTGCTGGCCTGCTAGCAGGAAAGCTGGGGGTGCACGGGAAGCTGGGAGGGGACACAGTCAGGACAACTGACCCAGGCTGGCCAAAGAGATATTCCCTACCATATGATGTCATGCTCAGTATATAAAGCTGGGATGAAGAAGGAAGTAGTAGAGGGATGTTCAGAATTATGGCATCTGTCTTCCCAAGAAACCATTACGTGTGTTGGAGCCCTGCTTCTCTGGAGATGGGTGAACTGCTGCCTGCCCATGCGGAGTAGTGAATGAATTCTTTGTTTTGCTTTGCCTGTATATGTGGCTTTTCTTCATCTCAAACCACGAGTTTCCTTACTTTTACTCTTCTGATTCTCTCCCCTGTCCCACTGTGGGGGAGTGAGTGAGTAGCTGTGTGGTGCTTACTTGCCAGCTGGGGCTAAACCATGACAATGATGTATCTGACTTCTGTGCATCTTTGAGCACCCCAGTTATCTATGGGTCACATGGAAATAACAGGGTTGGATAGATCTTTTTTCTATGAGATTTTACATGAGGCATTTGTTCTTTAAACTAGCTTTCTGTTTATAAAGACTAATGCATCTGTTTTAAAATTCCAAAAATGCTGCTTTTAGCTTGCCAAGGTTGCTAGCATTATAGTGGTATTCAGAAATCTCACTATGGGGACACAGTTATTCTTGCTTTTTTGTTAACATCAGTATTCAATACAACAAACACAGAGCTAGGAAGCAAACTCTATTGAAGACTACTTTGTGGGAGGAGAGTTGCTTTGAAGTATGTAGCTTTTATTTCCAACAAGAGTTAGTGAAAAGTAAAGAATATTAATGCTAATCATAGACTGTGTAAAATTTGTGTTATGAAATGGAGACCTATAGTTGCTGTCATGGATTTTCATTTTATGGAGAACCGGCAGTTGCATTGCCATCTTGCTTGACATTTCAGGTTCCTGTATTACTCTTCGCTGGGTGAGGAACTGGCTGG
>NW_010512717.1:0-21239 GCF_000687285.1 Phaethon lepturus
TAATTTTTTCTCTTGTTACCATACTTGCCACCCCTGCCTCCCTGGCAATCACACCCCGTCCTTCCCCCGCTGCCAAATTCTAGCCCAGACAGGTTCAGCATCGCATCTGAGCGGTTTCCGGCATCGCGTTAGGCAAGATGTCTCACCAGCATCACATGCCACTCGCCGGCTGCCCAGCCTCTCTCTCCCCAGCCAGGCGACCATGCGCGGATGGCGGCGGCCCGTTTCGGGAGGAAGGCGTCCTGTTTCGGTAGGTTCTGCCTTCACCACCACGCCGCTCTGCGCTTCGTGAGAAGCGGTGGGCTGAAGAGGAGCACTCTGTGGGACGTATATGAAACAGCTCTCCCAGGCTTGCACCACTGATCGAGAAAGGTCTGGGTGCCCTTTGCTTCTTCAGCAGAACGTCTTGCGGTACCCAAGGTGCAGACTGCCAGCCACAGCCGAGGCTGGTTTTCCCACTTAGCTCCCCACCAGGGAGCGGGACCCAGCTGTTGCATCCACAGGGTTTGCAGCAGCCCCTCCAGAGCAAGCTGTGCTGGGACATGGGTCCCATGAGCCCAGAAGGGACAAAAAGGAAAAACCCAGCACTCGGTGCAACCTGGCAGTGTAGCTGTGAGATGAATACCACCGGGTACCCCAGCCAGGTAGTGGGCGCTTAATGACAAAAAAGAAAACCACCCCTCCTCCTCCCACGTTCCACAGCAAATCCCACCGCGTCTCCACCCAGAGGTTTAATATCAAGACCCGGTGTAACTGTGATGCTGGGCAGTACTTATTAATACCGACAGCATCACTACTCCAAAATGCTCAGGGTTTGTGGCTAGTGCACAGTGCAGGAGCCGACCTGCTACGGCATCGCTTTGGCCACGAGCTGGTGCCCGATGCCCAGACTGCACCACAACCATGGCCGTCCAGCCCTGTGGATGATGACAGTCACTTGCCAATAACTTTAGTAGAGTCCTAAGGTAAAAACACAAACCTCTTATATTTCAGATGCGTCTAATAATCCTTGTTAAACCGTTCTACTTCTCAAGCAAAGAGCAACCAACCTCACACAGTAATTTCTACATTAACTCCTGGCAAAGGCAACCAGACCTTTCAGAAGAACATCTGGTATCTAGAAGTCTGAAATTTCAGACAGAGTACATCTTCATACTCTAAACAGTGCCTCAGCAACAGTCACAAAAGGATAATTATTTCAAACTTCAAAATTACTGCTTTTATTTTCTACCAAACGTAACAAGCAACTTTTTTTTTTTAATGAATCACATATTTTATCCTCAAAGAAAATAAAACTACTGTATCATCAGACAATTCAGTAAAATTCAACTAGTTTTTGCATTTTATCCTACGACTCTCTTGGGATTTTGCGCTCTCCGGATTTGGCTCTGTTGTGCAATGACAGCTGCCAACACTAAAATGTATGTGAGGACAGTTTTCAAACGGAGTGGAATGTACCCATAGAGCCCACCTGTTCATAGAACGCCCAGACTGTAACAGATGAGTAATTAGCAGCTTTTGCATACTCCCACCAAGAAAAGCCTTCAGAACGTGGTGCAGTTTGCTCTGGCGTTCTGACGCAGAGCAGACAGAGGTCCGACAGCCTTAAAAAATGGCACGCGTGCATTTTCAATTGCTTGTGGAAACTGCACCTCTCCTCCGAGCACACTACAGCGATGGAGTTAAAAGGCAGCACAATATACAGGAACCTCAAGTCCTTGGAAACCATACAAAAGATCCTCTTTGCAAATAATACAAAAAAACAAGCATGCATCTGTTTTTTCTCTCTCCAGTGCTAAACACATCACATTGAGATCGCTGGCTCAGAGTCAAAGTCATCTCCAAAGTCCCTCTTTGTTCCAAGCGTATTCTCAACAGCAGCGCAATACACTGCTCGGCAAATGTGGACCAGCGTCCTAAATGCCAGGAGACTGCATTCAAGCACACAGACATGTATCCATACGGCCCAATTTCGGTTTGATAGCTGACTGCTGAAACCACTTCTGTTCTCATTGATAAGAAAGATACCTACAGCTAAAGGACTGCAAAGAGTTGCGGGATCCCACCAAACCCACGTGCTGCCCATAGAGGAACTCTCCAGAAGTGCTCACAGGGAAGGAGCACCAGCAGGAAGCAGGATGCCAGATGTGTGCCCCCCCCCCTCCCCCTTTGGCTTTATTTTGATAACCAGAAATGGCAGAAACAATTGAAGCAGCTTCACAGGAAAGGTCAAGACTTCAGTAGACCAACAAACTTAAAAGGACTTAAATATTAACATTTGGATCCACTGTTTGTCATACACTGTCAGCTCTGAAAGAAATGTTCAGGAGTTCATGGTAGCACTCAAAGTGACTCAAAGACGGTCTCTAGAGCTTCTAGAAATCTTAGGGTCTTTGCAACAATCCCATTTTGGACCTGCAAAAGCTTTTCAAGCATATACCCATCACCAGGAGAAGACCCACCCCGTAAATCATGAGGGGAAACAGGGCTGTAAGAACATGGCAGCATTGGGGGGGCACAGAGAAGAACTAAAAACAGTAAAACAAGAGATTATAACTTTCCACTAGATCAGGTATCAGCACTCACACATGATTAAAAAAAGCTGGGAAATTTACACTTGGGAGATAAATACATACGTGCTACCAACAGGGCAGATGGTAGCAGAAACTAAGATAAGTACATTATGAACTGGTCATTTAACTATCTACTTTGTAAAGCTGAGACTGCCTATTTAATTCAAAGTTAACTTTTTTTTTTTTGAGACAGAGGCACGGAGATATGAGACAACGGAATTATCCTTTAGTCTCTCAAAGAAAATAACCAGGTCCCAGAGACAAACATTACAACAATGAACAGCAATTAAAAAAAAAAGGAAAGCAATATATAACAATTTTTATATGCAAATAAAATACTAAGAATGTATGTCAGAACAATTTTGACTTGAGGCCACTTTCTTCTTCATATATATCATTCAGGTTTCTGAAAGTCTTCCCAGGCATTTTGAAGTGTGTCAAATTATCATCCTATTGATACACAAGCCCCTCCTAAGGCCGGACCAGTTTCAAATCTTAGGGTTGCAAATGAACTGAGCCAATTTATAATGAAGGCTCAGCTATACTACTTCAAGTGTCACCATCCATCTTCTCAAAGAACAGTTTCTAATCAATCCAGACTTAAAAAAAGTAGTGAGTTGTCTTCTGGATTTCTCATGCTTCCTTAAGGAACATGCTGTTGTGAACAAACATTTTAACAAAATTTCTTCCTCAGAAAGACCAACTTCTAACATAAACACAACAAAACCATGAACAAGAGACAACACAGCCTGTGCTTTCAACAGCACTGAACATTATACACCATATTAACTTCTTTTTAATTCCAAGTCTTTACAGCTTCTTCACAAAGTTTTGAAGTAAAAGCTGGCTTTTACCTGGCAACAACAAAAAGCATTATTTTGCACTTCAAATACCTTAATTTTGACATCCACGGATTTCTGACGTACAAGTGGGTGAGATGGTAAAACCACCAACTACAGCTCGCTAGGTATTATTGCAGCAGGTATTTTGCAGCACACAAGAGGATGAGAACTTCACAAAACAAGAACAGAGGGCTACTTCTCACCCTCCTCTTGGAAAACATTTTCTCTCCTTTTCCTCATAATTCTGAGCAAAAAGCTTTCCTCATGGTGATTGTTTCTGAGTAATTCCTGTGTATAAAATTTATATGAAGTCCATTTGTTCTACAGAAAGCAAAGTCTGTTTTGTTCACACATGCACAAAAAATATACCCTGAGCCGTCCTTGTCTAATGACTTTTCCATTACACTTTCTAAAAGTTACCAAGACAAAAAAAAAAAAAAAATGCAGCCATACTTGTATACCACTTTGGGGGCAGGAGGTGGAGAGGGAGATAAGATGACTAGTAACACAGACTAGCTTTACCCTCTCTGTCTTCCTCATCTCAAGTTGGCAGCCTCGATGGAACACAGAATGGTGGACCCCTCAGAGGCCAAGCAGGCACCTGAATTAATCATACTTGACCACGTGTTTCTCCTAAGCTATTAGCTTATTTGATTAAAGCAAACTCTGCTACAAATATAAAGCAAATATTTGCAGTGAGTACTCAGGATTCTGCAAAAGAGTTAATACACACTGTCATCACATTCAAATATAAAATTTGATATACTTGTCCTCTCCCTGAAGTGGACAGGACTATTTTGTCCTGATGAAGAGGGGCGTTGGTCATTCTGCAATAACCATCACGAAGAAAAAGTCTCTTCCCAAAGCAGCTACTGAGGAAAGTGGATAAACGCTAATGTTTAGGACAATGTAACTAAGATTTTTTTTTTTAAAAAAACTTAGGCTTGAATTTATAACCAAGACTGAACTGAAAGAGGTACAGATGAGCTACTTGCTTTGTTTTCCTGCCCGTGTTTTTACTTATGTTACTATGGCAAACACTAAAATTACTGAAAAGGCTCCTTCAACTACCTGCCTACAAGCCATGCACTCAGAGCCACTGCCAGGGTGGGAGTGGAGCTCTCCCAGAGCACATTTCCTGTTCCGATTAAAATAGGTGAGGCATTCTAAGATAGGTTTGTGTTACCGCTGAGTCTCTAGGAAAATGAAAGGCAGGTAACAGCACTGCCTGTAACACTCTTACACCGCATCAGAGAGATTTCAGGTAACTTTATACTCAGCTTAGAAAAATCAAGCCAGCGTGCTGGGGCTGATGATTAAAAATGTGGAGAGTCTGCAAATTCCTGAAAGTGATCAAGCTGTTGTTTTGGGGTTTTCTACTTTGTCACAATTTGCCAATCTGTAACAGCAGAAAAACTATTACTCTACATTCTTATAGGGTGTCAACTTTCTGACTGATTGCTGACAATGGTCTATTATTCCAGATATCTATCATTTAACTGCACAATGGTAAAATTAAAATTACTGCAAATTAAGCCCTCTTAAGGGCAACTAAGAAGCAGCTATTAGGTAAGTAAAAATAATGTATTAATGATAAATGTATAGATATAAAGTTAAATCTTTTGTGGCACACTGCCCACAAATCAGGAAGATTAGCTTGAGATTAACCCACATCTGAAATTCATTATTAGTGTATTAAAATGTAAAATTAGAAGCATAAGAGAGGTCCTATTCTGAACTGCCTATGTTACAGAAGCAGCATGTATGGGCTAAGGGGACACTAAGTTTACAATGATTAGGACAAGGACAAATACACCACAGTAACTGTTTGCTTTTCTGTTCCACCCCCCCGTTCCCCTTCTTCTCGAAACATACAAAATGTGCCCTAACATCCACTTTTTCAAAACAAGGCAGGTTAAGTTTAACAAGAAAAATGCCATGTTCCAGAGCAGACTTGCAGAGCGCTCGCAGCGTGTGGCTGCCTGGCACTAGGAGCCGACCCTCCTCACACATTTGCCGAATGACTATACCAACAGCCTGTGCCACCACCCCCAGACCTGTCCTTGCTCCTGCATAACTTTGCAGCCAGTAGTGAAACAAACACGGAATGGGAAATAAGACACTGTACGCCCTTGTCCTACCTGCTCAGATCAGGACTGTCCTAACTCTAAAGATCGTGCATTGTGGGTGGACTCCGTCCTGAAGCATAGGCTACCAGGGGTTTAGCGAGAGCCTGAAAAAAATTAAAACTGTGCACAACAAACAACATGTGTGTGTGCGCATTTGCCTTCAACTCCCCATAGAGTGGCAGGCTGTGTGATTCTACCTTCAAGGCTTTGCATCGGTATGATGGATATACTTCACCCTCCTCCTACCCAACAGCCACTGATTTGATGAGGCATTACCCCCAACGTATGACAAGATGCTCTCCCTTACAGCCCCTCTCCTCAGCTGCACGCTGTTGGGGACTAACCTGCTCATCTCACCAACAGTGAGCAGAGCAGCAGATTTGGCTGGGTTCTTCCCCAGCCTCTCCTGCACTGCAGTAGATAAGAGCGCAAGGAGTCAGCCTTGGCACAAGTACCACCACACAAGCTCCCACCCCAACAGCAGGCCAGAAGGCAGGTAGAAGGGAGGGGACAGAAGAGAGGGGACCGCAGAAAGACGCCACGAGGTCTGGACCAGAGCCGCACCGAGACACAGGCAGGCCTCCCTGGGAGCAGCTCGGGAGGAACGCAGCGAGATGCTGTCCTGCAGACACAGCTCCAGTGCCAGGTCCGGCACCCATCCAGCACAGTGGGAGGAAGGGACCGAGGAGCACTTTTGTGCACATTTTCAACTGACACTGCCACAGAACACAACAGGCAAGCCGATCAAAGAATGATAGCAGGCAAATGTCAACCTGGCAAAAGCAAGATAAAGAAGTGCGTTCAATCCAGAATTTTCTGATATGACTTGTAGGGCTGCACAAGGCAAGGGACAGCGCTGGGGCAGCAAAAGGCAAGACAGACTCTTCCTCTTGCAGTACGGAAACTACAACCGTTTCAGGCACGGCCCAGACAGAAAGTAAAAAGGAAGAAGAGACGCCGTAAGGAGGTACGCAAGACATCTGTGGAAGAGACAGAAAGCTGAGAAAGCGGGTAAAGAAAGTGAAGAAGAAATTCAAAGAAGATACAGGACACCGAAATGTAAAGCCCAGCTTATATGTCCATTTAAATCAGGTCATTACACGTGGAAAAGTTTACTCCAGTAGCACATATCCACAAATACAGCTCCTTCACATACACTAATCCCTGCGCAAACAGCCCCAACTGGAAGGAGACTGTCACTGCCTTCTCTTTTTACCAGTATAGAAACTAGGGTAAGGACAGCCTGTGTGGCTTTTCAAGGCAGCATGAGCCGTATGAAAGCACGAGTGTTAGCTCTCAATCAACACACCAAGATTGTCTTCATTTTTCAAAGTTAAGCTGTCACCCATAGATGAGAAAGTCCATTTTAGGTCAGTGTACAAGCCGACGTACAGATCAAACAGTCACTGATCTGACCATGGGCATCTTCCAGCCCAAGAGGGCTCACAACAGCGAGGGAAAGACATACGTACATACCAGCAGGGTTTTTCCAATGCAAACAGACATGATTTTGATGATGACTGGGACTGCCACAGCATATCAAAGAGTAAGTAAATATGGCCACACATCACCTTTAAAAATATTTAATTTAAGGTCAATTAGGACTTAAGCTGAGGACAGAAGTTTGACCACTCTTTGCAAAAAACGCTGAACTGTCTCGTTTGCCATTAACTCCAGGTCCTAGAGAGCCACAGCATTAGCTCCTCGAGCTAGTGGCAAACACAGCACAGCTGGCCTAAGGCCACAGCTCTCATTTCAGAAAAAGCTGAAAGTGACTTAGAAACAAATGGATAGCTGACTCATTTGCTAGCACACAGCACTGGCATGCAATGTCCCAGGAAAAACAAAACAAAACAAAACAGGTTTTTTACTCCCTGTATCAGCAGACAAGCAACACAATTTTGCAAAAGGACCAATATTTTGGAAGAAGCAATGCACACGCGGGCACAGCTGTCCCTAACGGCATGTAATACCAAGTTCAGCAAGGCAAAGTTTGTCAGTGAATGAATTACAACACATAAAACAAAGATAAAAGATTAAAGCAGCAAGAGTTCAGCCTGCCACTCTGGCTGTGCCTGGCAGAAACATAAGGAAGGAGAGGAATAACACTGATAGTTCCTTCCAAAACAATCTGTTTCTTCATCTACAAGAAAGCCCCCAACTTTGCTGCCCTAACAATTCTCCCCAGTAAACTTTTTTTATTCTAGCTTCACATTATCCTTTGTGTTCCCTACAAATGTTTCCTCAGGGATTTTCACCCAAGCAGAACAGGTAGGTGTGTGCATCTCATTTCCACTCCTTTCCTTCTAAGGGTTACGTCCAGTAAATTTCATTTCTTTAGACATCCAGTAAAACTTAAAATGGGCAGTCCCTTGATGTTTTGGTGAAACTGTAAGTAGGATACAACAGCAGTGACTTACCCATTAAAAACAAAAGTTAACCAACATTGAAGTAGTTTTTGGTGTAACCCAGTGAAAACACCCATTCTGTGCATACTCTAGAAACGTGTTACTTTAGGCAAGTGCAGTAATAGTGACTAAAAAAAGCTTCTTCCCCAAGAAATGAGGCTTTTTTCCTTTTTTAATACACATGGGGATTTCTGCTTCTTTTGTAAAAAAAAATTTAAAAGCTATTAAAAACTTAATAAAAGCAACTGTCACTACTACAAGTTAGGACCAAGTGTATATCCTGGGAAAAGTCTTCATGTAATTTTTCAAACACTTTCAGGGGTAAGTTTAATGACAATCTAAATGATTAGTGGTACTCAACACAAGCTTAGGTTGAAAATAGTGGTTTAGGATCGTTCCTTTCAAACAGTTTAAGCACTCACTGACGCTCTCAAAACCACTCTTCAGCTTTTCATTTTGAAACACTTTCTCAATGGATACTCTGTTTTACTTTGATAAAGATATTTAAAAAGTAAACACAACATAAAGCAGTGGGGTGTTTTATATTTGGACATTTCTTCTGGCACAAAATAAATTTTTATTCTTTTAAGTAAGAAAAAGCATAAGGAGAACATGTCTGGTTGGTCCTAACCTATTTTTCAATCTTTCTTTTCCTGGCTTAGCCACCATCCAAGCTAGTTATTTGGTACACAGGCTTACCACCAGTCCCATGCCACTACTTTCCAATAACCAGACTGTCAGAAATTATGGCACTAAGACCACGGGCTTTTTTGAACAATGAGTCACTCGTAAGCTTCTGGACCTCTGAAGTGTCTGAACAGTACATCCACAGCGCCAGACTCATGTGTGCCTCTTGACTGGAGATGAGATGAAGTCATGGCCAGTGAAAAATGGCCACATACGACCTCGCAAGGTAAAGCAGGCTCATTTTCCCCAGCCACGCTGCATTTTCCCTGAAGCAAACGTTATAATGGTATCTCTTAAGTATCCACTAAACCCCCAAGTAATTTTGCAGTTCACGCACCTTAACTGCTTTGCAGTCTCTCAGGCCACTAATAAGCTACTCCCTTGCTACCTTCACTTTCCAATTTCTCTTCCACATCTGGAGCACTATTTCACAGACACCGCAAAAATGACAGGATTAGGAGTAAACCCACTTGGCAACCAGGAGAGGTCAAAGTGCCGGGTGCCAGCTGTCACTGCTGGGGCTGCACTATCACCCTAGCAGGAACCCACTGGCAGCTGATACCATCTACTGCCCCAAGCAGCTCCAGTCCACGGGGTCAAACGCTCTCCCAGTGATCAAAGGCAAAGGTTCAACCGAAATGCTTGACTGAGCTAACTGCATAGCACTTACAATTTTCCTAGTAGTTGATACCTATCTACTTAAAGCAAAATATGCCCTAACTGTCACAGGTAAAGGCTGGAAAATTATTTAGGTTGGAAAAGATCTTTAAGATCATCACGTCCAACAGTTAACCTAGCACTGCCAAGTTCACCACTAAACCATGTCCCTAAGGACCATGCCTACACATCTTTTAAACACTCCAGGGATGGTGACTCCTCCACTCCCCTGGGCAGCCATTCCAGTACTTGACAACCCTTTCAGTGAAGAAACTTTTCCTAATATCTAATCTAAACCTCCCCTGGTGCAATGTGAGGGCGCTTCCTCTCATCCTATTGCTAGTTATTTGGGAGAAGAGACCAACACCCACGTCGCCACAACCTCCTTTCAGGTAGCTGTAGAGAGTGATAAGGTCTCCCCTCAGCCTCCTCTTCTCCAGACTAAACACCACCAGTTCCCTCAGCTGCCCCTCATAAGGCTTCTGCTCTAGACCGTTCACCAGCTTCATGGCCCTTCTTTGGACATGCTCCAGCACCTCAATGTCTTTCATGTAGTGAGGGACCCAAAACTGAACACAGTATTCAAGGTGTGGCCTCACCAGTGCCAAGTAGAGGGACGATCACTTCCCTAACCCTGCTATTCTTGATACAGGCCAGGACGCTGTTGGCCACCTTGGCCACCTGGGCACACTGCTGGCTCATGTTCAGCTGGCTGTCAACCAGAACCCCCAGGTCCTTTTCTGCCGGGCAGCTCTCCAGCCACTTTTCCCTGTAGCATGGGACCCAGCACTGAGCCTTGCTGAACTGCATTCAGCTGGCCTCAGCCCACCAATCCAGCCTGTCCATATCCCTCTGCAGAGCCCTCCTACCCTTAAGCAGATCAACACTCCCACCCAACTTGGTGTTGTCTGCAAACTTGCTGAGGGTGTTCTTTATCCCCTCATCCAGATCACTGATAAAGATATTAAACAGGCCCCAATACTGAGCCCTGGGTAACACCACTTGCAACCAGCCGTCAACTGAACTCCATTCACCACAACTCTTTGGGCCTGGCCACCCAGTCAGGTTATTTTTAACCAGCGAAGCAGCCTGTTTCTTCAGGAGAATGCTGTGGGAAATGGTGTCAAGGGCTTTACTGAAGTCTAGGTAGACAACATCCACAGCCTTGCCCTCATACACTAGGTAGGGCACCTTGTCATAGAAGGAGATCAGGTTGGTCAAGCAGGACCTGCCTTTCACAAAGCCATGCTGCCGGGGCCTGATCCCCTGGTTGTCCCATACGTGCCGCATGATGGCACTCAAGATCATCTGCTCCATAACTTGTCATCTTAACTCGCTAATTATATACCATAGTCTTACTATTGTAAGGCTTTACTTTCTCGTGGACTATTAAGGCACATCCACATTAACAGTACATGCTCCACATCTTGAGTACAGCAGTTTATTCTGCGCAAATGTTCTTTAACTTGTCAGATGGGAAACTGGATCCTCAAAGGTCTTTTCTCCAGAAGTCCTCAAAATCAAGGATTAATAATGTCATACATGTGAAAATTTATTTTTTCTTTTGGTAGTCCAATGTCTATTTCCTTGAAGTAGAAAGCTAAAAAATTCAATAGCATCATTTGTGCACATCACCTAACAGTACTGTTCCTTTATCTGTGCCAGATTTCTGCATTTGACTCATTCCACTGCTTTATCAAAAGTGTAATAAAGCAAGCACCTTAAACCTTCAAAATTGCTACTGCCAGCTGTGGCAAGTGAACAGTCACCAGCATGAGGGGGGAAAAAAAAAAAACATACAAAAAAACCCCCACAAAACTACAACAAAACACTTTCTGTCAACACCTGTCACTGACTTTCTTCTAACAAAGTTTCCTAAACCAAAGTTGATCTGGAAGGCATTTTTTACTGCCAATTTCAAATGTAAGAAACAGTTTAAGCAAACCTGAAGCTTTTTTAATAGGCTAGTCCAAATACATGTGGCTTTAATTCTGTCAAAGACTGTGGCCTGAAGCAGTACATCCAGCAACTCAAGTATCTACTGTCCAGCATTTTTTAATTCAGATCCTGACCCAAAGAGACACAAAACAGCAGAAAGCAACCTGTGGTAGCTTCCAAGCAATCAGAAAGGCAGGAAACATAGGCTGGAAACTAAGGAGTTGCTAATTACCTTTTTCTCACTCAGGGCAGCTGCAAACCCACAGACCTCCAAATCAACCATTATTCATTTACCTCTGACATAGCTCTTTACAAAAATTGCTATTTTGACAATGTCTTTTTACCTCCATGCAAACTTCTGTATTTGTTAAAGCTAAACCTAAGGCAGAAATAATGAGACTACTTTCATCCCCCTTGTGCACTTGCCACAAAAATAACAGCAAACTAAGAAGCCCACTCCAAGTGGAAGAACCTGTGATGCACAGGAAGTCAATTAACAGACTGTTAATACTTCACTTAAAAAAAGCAGGTTAGCAAACTCCCAAAGAGAGCCCATTAACCTAAAATTAAAAACTGAATAAAACAATGTTTTGGGAAGAGACTTTCTCCTTTATGGCCCAAGATGCTGAACTCCCTCTACTTTCTTCAGCTATGGGGAAAATTTTGAATTATCTATTAACTTCTGTTCATACTGTTACTTTAAGGTGCTTTGCTTCTGGTGCTCTAGGGGCTTCACATCAAATTTCAGTAGCTTTACCTGATTTCCCTAGGGTACTCTGGCAGACAGTGAGATGCAGATGCTACGAGCTCTCAGGTTTTGCTGCTATAGGAAAAGGAAATCCCCATGATTTCACCATCCAGTAATACAAGCCAAGGGAATGAATGTTAATCTGGAAACAAACTAACAAATTCTAGTTTTTCTAACATACTTTTGTTAGGTCTTCTTCATAAAGTCTACACTATAACATTCCTTCAGTATACAGAGCACACACAGATTGGTGTTTACATACTGCAGCAAACCAAAACAGTTTAAACGATGCACAGAAACTTGTGTCTGTTTAGGCAAGTTTCCTGAAGCATTTCAATATGACAATAGAAGGATGTTTCCATCCATGCAAGTGAACCCTATAAACTTTACTTTCAGAAAACAAGTTGATTTTTGGAAATGAGTAATTACGAGAAAAATCTTTTAAGCACCTGAGTGACAAAATAGTCAAACCACTTTTTCTTATTTCCTGAGTCTGAAGAACTATTTATCTTTCAATAAGATTTTTATTACTGACATAGTAGCCAGTTAAGTCCATCTACCTCCAGAGAAAAATAGGCAGACATTTCCCGCCCCACCCCCCCCCATCTCTCTGCTTACTAACAAAAATCTCAGAAAGCAACTTAGGCACGGCATTTGAGACTGCTGTCTTCTGACTACCTCTCAATACAGAGAGGGTGCTTAGGCACACACTGAAAATTTTGCATCAAAACCAAAGCAGTCACCAGCTGAAAGTCAGAAAGTTCTGTATTTGTGCAGGGAAAATGCTAGCTTTTAGTAGCTTACCCCTTTTTTCACAAGTGGAGGAAATAAAAAAAAAACCCAATCCCTCCCTATGCAGGTAGGAATCAAGGGACATAGGTAAGCACAAACCATCAGCACCAGCTGTCAGAAGCAGCGGTAATTCTCCCATCCTGTTTCTATACCATCTTTGTCATTCCCATGGAGACGAGGCACAGGAGCCCTAAGGTGATGCTGGGTTCCAACAAGAAGGCTCCCGATGGGGCAGAAAGAGGGGGAAAAGCCACGTGAAGAAGCACTGCAGTACAGGACAGCTCATCGTAACCATCCCCTTCCCACCCTCAGGCTTACCCCTTCTGCCAGATCCCAGCCAGGCTTGTGTTTTATCAGATCTATTCCCTCTCACACCCAAGCTAAGGGCATAGATGGGAGATTAGCGAGAAAAGCATTTCTGGCTAACTATAGCCGCAGCACAGTGGTGTTACATGTGTTTATGTTCAGTCTTGTGACCTCTCTGGCTGGCAGGGCACTGATAGCTGTACCCACATTAACACATACCAAAGGAAGGAAGTGTTTCACTGGTAGGTGTCCAAGCATTTTAATCTGCACGCTCAGAGGAAACAAAATGTGTATTTAAAAAATAATCTGCGATGCTATTTATCCAACCCTTCAAAATAGAGGAGGCCTGTTATTAACAGAAACAGCAGAGTTGAGGCTACAGTTTTTAAGAGCTTTATTATTTATCTGATTTCAAAAATTAAGGCAGGATATTTATTGTTCCACAGCAACACAGTAATAAGCCTTTGGCTTTAAAACTTCTTTACCTCCCTACCCACCTTGGTACACATTAACACTCCAAGACTACTTATGTTTGCAAGTTTTGGAACAGAAAATTGTCCTCTTGTTTAAAGACATTAATTACAAAATATACAATAAAGCAGAATTAATAAACACAGAATTTTTTGTGTAAAAGCAATGAAAAGCAAATACAGCTAGAGATAAGAGTAAGAAGAAAGACGCAAGAGGGCATATGCTGTGCGCTATTTTCTGGTTTCACTAACAAATTAATATTAACATTAGTTGAGAAAATCTTAAGCCACAAGTAATGAAAATCTATTTCATAAGCAGCAGAAAAAAAAATTTTAGTAGTCTGCCCAATCACTCTTCAGTATTTCCTAAAACAGAAACCAAAATGAGCTTCAATACTCTTGTCTTCATTTGAGTTTTGCTTACCTTTGCTCTTGTGGATGCTCTTCCACATCCTCCTCTGAATCAGCCTGACAAACAGAGAAAATACTGTGTAAGAATCTCAGAATTGCAACAGGGTGCACTGGACATATGTACTATTTTTAACTCTTCCAAGGATGGACTCTCACATGACTTGCAAAACAAACTCAGAAATCTAAAATTACTGCAGTGATTCCTTCAAGATTCAAGTAAGATGGATGCTGGCTATCCCATTTGAGGTTTCAGCTCATTTTGCAAATACAAATGGTGACTTAACATGACTACTCCATTATTGTTCTTTCCAAATGTTGACTGAACAGACTTATTTTCCATTTATGCAAATGCACCTAAACAAAATCCTGCTCACACATACAATTTCAATCTAGTACCATCAATTGTCCTCAAACTACAGGAAGACTATTTCCTCAACCTTCAAATTATCTGGCCCGTGTCAGTAAATTTCATTAGCCAGTACCGGAGAAAATAGGATGCAGAATGCCTTGAAATTCAGGACACATGGTAACCCAAAAACCAAAGGCCAAGGTACCACATCCAACGGAGACGGCAAGATCCCAAAACAGGTCTTACCAATGATCAGCAACATGTACAGAAATCATAGACAGTAGAAGTTTTAAACATAACAGCTTAGCTCCATTGCTGGACTAAGCTAATTTTTGAGACATACAGTTAACAAACTGTGCCAGCTTGCAGTTCGCCGCTAACCGCTTTGAGCTGTCTCCAGAAATGAACTCAAGCGCTGGTTCAATGAGCTCCCTGCAGGAAATCCATTTAAAACAAGCAGGTAGCTGCTCTGAACTGGTCGAAATCTCCAGGAAAGCTTTAGGTACAACTCAAAATGGAGCATGTCACAGCCACCCAGCCCACACTGATGAAACCATGGACAACTTTGGGGAGATTAACATTCCTCAAGAAGAGGTCACAGCTATCCTGCCAAGCACAGCTGGTAAGTTTTCTCAATTACTGCATAAGCGGGTCTTGGTGCCACAAGACAGAAGCTACAGACCTTAGCAATGAAAAGATAGGAACCAACTTTTAAAATTAAAGGAGTGCACCTTCCACCACTCCTCCTACACATTTTCCCATGTACATGCATCACAGAACCGGCCTTGACTGCAGCTCCTATTTTCACTACATATGGGGGCAGGGGGGGAAATCACCTGCACAAACACCAAACATCTTTCTTACAGTTTTCAGATGCTTAAGCAGACCAGGCAGCCCTATTCATGTACTGAATGGGACAGACAGCAGAATTTCTGAAGACCTGAGCCTCGTGAATGGAAAAAATTACAATCACACCAAGGCAGCAAATATTGTTAATATTATTATTTATTATTAACATTATTATAGCTAAAATAATGACATTATAGCTAATATTACTCCAGATCTTGCCAAAAGCTACCAGATGCATCTGAACGTCAATCTTTCGCCACAAGCAGCTCATCCAACAGAAGCAGCACAGGCTTCACCATAGCATAACCAAATCTGTAACAAGACTGACAGGGAAGTACGAGCTAATTTGAGGACTCGATCTTTCTGTATGCCTGCTCTTAAAGGGAGGTTGGAGACGCCATGATAATCATCTAGGATCTGCAGTGCATCATGTGGTTCTTCAGCACAGACCTACTCAGAGGTCCCAGCACCTGGCCTTCATGAAGACCTGGCCATCTCCTCTAACAACTGAGCTAAGGCTTGCTGTTAGACTCTACTGGTAAGGCATGATACAAATCCATCATCTGTTTTCCAGCTTCTCCAAGCTCCTTTTGCACTTCCAGGACCTCAGTACAATACCAGGAAAAATTAGAGAACTCCTTATCCACCTCTTCCCAAAACAGCTTCGCTGCTTCAATGAGCAGGCAAGCCATCCTCATTTTAAACAGCTTAACGCCTCCTTTAAATGGCTTAACATCTACCAGACATCAGAAACCTGGGACTGTGTCATTACACAGTGCTCACCCTTAACACTAGCTATCCTAGCATTGACAATTTCTCCTCTTCACTTTTTGTTAAGCGACAATGAAGAAAATTTTCCCAATCTACAGTGCAGCCACAGCGTAAAATCTGAATTGTGCAAGGGAAAAAAAAAAAGTGTTTTTTTTTTTTTTTAAAAATCACCCTCGACAGAGCATACACAGAGTCCCACGTCCAGCTTCCTCCTACCTCCTCTCCTCTGAGCCACTGGCTACATGTATACTTACACTGAGGATTAAAAAAAAAAAAAAGAAAAAGAAAGCTTTCTCAAACTACCATATCACCCACAGGGGGGTGGGGGGAAGGGAACAACTCCTAAAGCCAAAATGCAGGTCCCAGCAGCCTATCCATGCCAGGGAAAAAAGTCCCCTTTCTCCAAACCTCATCCTGAATACAGGCAGGTGCTTATCTTGCGCTAGAAAGCCCCTGAAAGTGCCCCTCTCATGTCACACAAGTCATGAGAGCCTGGGCTGACAGCTTCTGCATAATCTGCATGACCAACCAGCCTCAAGTCCTATCAGCACCATCCAGAAGCTCAGCTGAGAGGCTGGAGGAGCCTTTTAACAGCCCAAAGAGGAACACAATTCCCACCCCAAGTCTGTCTCAGGCTTTCACACAAATTGTGCGACTTCAGACAAACCCTGCTTTGAAGTAGTTGACTCCGTACATTCAATTTGTGCATAGCTGATGGGATGCGCCTCTGTTAATGACACACTGCAGTGCTGCATATCTCAGATACATATGTAAGATCAAGGTCTTCATCGGCTTTCGAAACCAGCAGAACAATTAACCTTATTAGCCCCTGAGCTGCACTGAAGAACAGGAACTGAAGACAAGTCACTACTACATGGGAAAAGAAAAAAAAATAATAAAATAGTCTTTCAGACCCAAGCAGAACCTTTAAAGTGAAAACCCAGGCAGCAGCTCTGTATTTGCCTAGTGTCTGTAACCGACTATGATACAGCAAATAATGTGGCATCTTTCTCTTTCTCCAAAACTCAAGCACCTGAAACATTATCACAGTAATCTGAAATAAGCAGTCCCTGTAATCTCCTAAGTATCTGCAAGCAAATTGAAATGTACCCAAGGCGTTTCTCTAATGAAACATCTCACTCATCTCCTACATGCGACTTGCAGGAACAGTAGAAAACTCATCACATCACACAGACATGGCACTGACACCAAGAAGAAGTTTGGTGTATATTGCCTCTGATGACTTACTGCTATTTTCAATTGTGATAACAAGACCTAGGACTTAACCTTCATTATTTCATTTTCATGTAGTTCCTCCCTCAAAACTGAAGGGGCTGAAAGGAAAGCGCTGAACGCCCTGCAAGTACCCAGCCCGCCTGCCCCTGCCTTCAGATGCTCACAGTGATCATCAAAGCAGTTTCTGACGGACAGAAAAACACAACCATGACTCTCTGATACATCTTTTACATGGTGTCTAGCACGAACAACAAATGGCATTCGTGCTTCTTTCATACACTTGCGGCTGTAGAGACAGCAGGCTGAATACCCTTACTATGCTTTTCCTTGGGCTCTTTCCTCTCCTCTTTAGAAAAAAATAAAACTAAATAAAAATTTAAAAAAAAGGCAGTTGCCTTTCAGCTTTGCACTGAAGTGCTCCAACATGGCTGTTTATATTCGGGACTTTTTCAGCCTTTAATGGTAAAGGGCCTGGCTGTCAAGTCCTACACAAAGGACTTTTTCTCCCAAGCATTTTAGTTAAGTATTAACAAGTTACAAACAAACAAGCAAAACCACAAAATTATAAGGAGCCTGAATAAAAACCACAACTGCTCTAATGAAGCCTTTCGCACTTGAGATTTTCCATGTCAAAATCCCACTGGTTTTCCATGCATCCCCCAACCGTCAGGGCAGGCAAGACTTTAAATTTTTTCCACATTGAGGACAAACGATGGGAAGAAAAACAAAAACAAAAATCCAGCCACTGCCCCCAGGGAGATTTGCTCTAAAAAGGAGGGCAAGGAGGAGACGGAGAGCAAGACAGGAGCTCTGCTGCTACCCTACCCTTCACACCACCTTCAAGAAGAAAGAGGAACTGGGTGCAAGGGAATACAGGCACTACATCCGACTGGGAAACCCAGCTCTTCTCAAAGCAAAAAGGGAACCCAGGAAGAAATGTTAAAATGCTGGAGCAAGCTGCAGACCAGTGGAAGACTGTCAGCGCGCTAGATAGAGCCAGCTCCCCCTCAGCTCCGGTGTGCAAAGCCCACGCACACACTCACCTACTGCAATGCTCCGGGCACTCGTCAGGCTCAGCTGCAGAGCAAAAGCAGTAGGTGAGCCATCCCCGAATGGCTCTCCAGGCCTCAGAGGAAGCTGAAATCAAAAGATCACAAGCACGGGGAGGGGAGAAAGAAAAAACAGCACAAATACATGTAAGAGGGAAGCTGGGAGAGGGCACGCGAGAAGTACAAACAATGAAAGGGAAGCAAGAGGAAACAGAAGGTAGAACGACTGACCAGGGTGGAAGCGCGGGGGCCCTGGGCGGTTGCGCTCCAGCATGCAAATTCATGCCGTTCACGTAGACAAAGCGATGCTGTGAGAGGCCTAGAAAGCAACTACAAAAATTGAAATGCTTTGTGGTCCCGTCTCCCCCCCTCCCCGCCTCTTAACACCATGTCTTTATTCGGTATGTGCTCTTGGAACAAAAGCACACGTGGGCAACCTGATGGCTGAATGGGCTACCGACCCATCCAACTTTCATCCTCAAATTCTGCAGGCAGCAAGGAATGCTCAAAACTGCTCTGTCACAGGCAGCTGATGATGCATGGAAAATCAGATAATAGTGCAAAGCCCAACAGAAAGCGAAAAGCATCCACCAGACAGCATTAGTAATCCGCCAGAAATAGGCAAAAAGGCTGGGCAGACAGGGCAATCTAATCCATACCCCTCCCAGAGCCTGTGACATGCAGACAGGAGGGAGGTGATTTGGGTGAAGAGCATTCATGGTTCCTTCCCTGGAATTTTCAGTTCTGCATACAAAGTCCTCGCTCTCCTGTGCTGCACGCCCGCCCGCCCTCCTCCAAAAGACAACAGGAAGAACCAGATCAAGGAACCAGGCCACTTCCCATTCCCAAAGTCTTCCCCAAGACCAATCTTTAAACGCGTGAACAAAGCAATCCTTGGATATTCCCTATCAAGCAGTGTTTATTATCCACTCAAAAGCAAGGAAGTTCTTCGTCTTACTGGACCTTCAGCATTGCATCACCACTGCTGTGGTACACGAACACCAGGCAACAACCGTCTGTGAGTGTTTCAGTGAGAAAGTCTGTTCTTGCAAGGGAGAGAACATGGACAACCTCCTCGTAGCAGTTAAGTAAGACCGTTTCTTTCAGTGGAATGTGTAGATCAACAAGCGATAAACCTCTTGCAAGTTTAAGCATCCCTCTAACAAAGAAAGGGCAGTCAGATCTTAACAGATGAATTAGTTTTCCAAATCTCTGAAGCTGAATCCACCGATGCCCCTCACCAACCCACAGTGGTCACCCAGCAGGCTGACAATGCCAAATTGCCTTCAGGAGCTTGCAGACGCCACAGGGGATTGCAATAGGGTGGGTAACCCTCGATTCCTCGGGCGCTCAGAGGAGAGCCACGACTCGCCATCACAGAGCAGTGCCACCGCTCCACGAACACGGTGTTAGAAGGGTCCTTCGCCACATCCGCAGGGACAGAGGGAGGTCTCCTTTCCTTCTCCCCCCAACAACTGGAAAAGGTGGCTTCAAATTCGGCCGCAGGCCCCAAGCCCAAGAAATGCTAGGTAAAGCGCAAGCCCGCAAGGGAACAGAAATTTGGGCATCAGAGTTGGGCCTGGAACCAAGCCTGGGTCTTAAAACCTGTTTGAGGAACCCAGGGCCCTTCTGCTTCAGCTTGAGCAGTCACCAACGCATCAGATGCTGCTGTGGTCCCCAAGCTCAGAGGGGAAAGCCATGCAAAACAGCCGCTGCACCACTAGTGCTCAGAGATTGGCTCAGCTGGCCATTTATTTCAGCGAGCCAATCGCTGTTTTTACTTCTTGCCCTGTTGCAACTGAAACTAGAAGACTCGGTTTTTTTCCTGCATACCTAACACAGCATCAACAGAAATGACAGAGGAGCAGCCGCCTCAGCTTGCCCTTTCACTGCTGCAAGGACTCAGCAGTACCATACGCTCCGCCACACCAAGTTCAGGGCCATTCATGCCTGGTTTTGCTTCAGTCACGCTAGAGCTTTTTATGAGGATGCTCAAGAACAAAGTGTTTTCCAAGAGGACCTAATCTCCTCAGGAAGTAAACATCACGTCATCATCACTCAGTTGCAGCTTTGCAATGAGGAGCAACTATAAACGACTGCATTACATGGTTCTACATCTAATGCATCTTAATGTCTTTGAGGTAAAGCCTGCACAGGCAAAAGGCCGAGTTCCTTAAGCATCCCTGGGCACAGAGACTCTCTGCACCTTCCCTTAGCTACTACCACATCTGCATCAGGAAAATCCAAACAACGTAATATAGAGATTTTTTTTTTTTTAAAAGTATTTGTATATATAACAGATGATACTTTTGTAACACCACCACACAAAACGCTGGGCCCCGGTAAGCGGCATCAAACTGTGAGCTAGCTGAGGAGAGAAATAACACTTCTGCTGTTTTTCCCTAAAATGGGTATCAACGGCTGAGCACTGAACAGAGAATGATATAATGGCTTAAGAGAAATAAATTATTCTCTTTTCCCTCTCACATAAGATGATGTCCCTAAGGACTGCTTCTTCCCATTTACGAGCCTGGTGCCTTGAAGTCTGGGAAGGCCCAGCTCAACATATGGCAGAGTCCGTCAGCACAAGTTAAATGACTGCCTCAGATGCCATAAAACCCAGACCACCGCTTCCAGCACCCCTCCTTGCTTCCAGCCCAGCTCGGCCCTGTGTTTTACTGTACTGGCTCCTCTTCCCACACAGAACGTAACAAATCATGTTACCGCTCAACAAAAGCGGCTAAACAAAACAAAAATGCGCTACGGCAAGAGAGGAACGATATCATAAATGATGTGTCATTGAGGGGGGGGAGGCTTCACCTGAGCAGGTCCGAGATATGAATATACGGATATTCATTATATGCGCACCCAGTCAGTATTCACCGTGCGCAAATACAAACGTTAAAACAAGGGGGGTAAGAGAAAACGGGGAAAAAGCACAAGGGGGAAAAAACCAAGCGAGCTGAAGCAGCACGCTGTCGGTCGCAGCCCCGGTAGCAGCAGGGCGCTGGGAAGGGGAAGCCG